>NC_140242.1:23634441-23709441 GCF_949987555.1 Borostomias antarcticus
ACATTTTAATTCACGTGTTACAACCATGAGATCCGCCACTGTTACGCAACGTGACCAGAGCATGGCCCCAGGAAGCCCTGTGAGGGCCCTGTGTTCTGGTCACAATTGTTTACTGTTGACGCTGCAGTTTTGTGAGTTATTTTTCAGATTTCCTGCAGACTGACATGGCAGGCTGCAACACAATGAGCAGGGTGACCCTGGAGGCTGTTTCTGCAGAGTCATCGTCATGCCATCCATGATGCCAGGCCTGGCTGCCCCACGGCCCGTCGCCAGGGTTACTCACGTCAATGGGGGACTTGGAGTACTTCAGGATACCGTTGTCCAGAACAAAGAAGCGCTGAGGGAAAAAACAGCATGTTGTTGGTGAACAATACAGAGGACAGGCCTCTGGAACTGAATGAACCCTGAAGGTTTGATTTTGACGGGTAGAAGTGTTGTCATGGTGGTATTAGACCCTAACTTGTGAAGTGTTGTCATGGTGGTATCAGAGCCTACCTTGTGCCAGCCTTTCAGAGGCCATTTCCGCTTCTTCAGCATGAAGCCTTCGTGTTTATCAGGCCTCTGGACGTTGCTCTGGCCAATTTTCAGCCCCTCAATGATTTCCCAGCTGTCTGCCTCCTAGGGATAAATAGAAAAACCGAAAGTAGTGTCAGAGCTCATCTGGTCACTTCAGCACAGAACACAGACAGAATGCAGACGCTGAAGCAGAAATAATCCTTTACGCTGCCTGTGACTACAGTTCACATTAAGATAGAAGCTACTACTGTACCACTTGGACTATACATTCATTCACACTACACATTGTTCCTTCTCTTCACAGAGCTTCAGTCTAATAGTGTGTCTTCAAGCCCCCTCAGCAGTTCCACCCCATTACTTTTCCCTTACTCTGCTCTTCCTGTTCCTCTCAGGTCAGCAAATCACAGGCCTGCTCTGCTCGGGGGGGGAGGGGCCAGGCGTAGGGTCACGTGAGGCTAGCTACGTATTACGTCACACCGCTGCTGTCCAACAGTGGCACACAGGCAGCCACCCGGGGCCACACAGGACCAAGAGGAGAGCGAGGTACAGCTGGCCCAGATTATTACCTGACTAATAAGCTGCCCGCCTGTGTGTGTGTTTGTGTGTGTGTGTGTGTGTGTGTGTGTGTGTGTGTGTGTGTGTGTGTGTCAGGACCAGAACGTCCATGGCAAAACAAACCTTGGACTGCTTCACTGATTCTGCTAAGACCCAGCGAATCAATGTTTGTCCAGCTGCTTCTCTCAGCGAGGTGAGGAGGTACATCTGACCTTGATGTGGACGGTTCTAACCCTATAGAGCAGATGATACGAGCAGGCCAGCAACAACACTTCAAGGAGGCCTCCGATGACCTAGCAAATCCATCTGCTGTGAAAACCCTGACCCACTTACAGCAGAGTGGTGAAAGTGGGACATCGACTCTCAAAGTCTAGTTTCAAAGTCTAACTCACCTTTGTGGGAAATCATATGAAAAATTAGAGTTGTGCATGAGAGGAGCAATCATTGCTATTTCGCCATAATCACTACTAGGCTACATTCGTTCCTCCGCAATGCTAATAATGAAATCATTGTTTACCCAACAGAGCACAAAGGAACACTGTGAGCAGTGCGTCAGCTTTCAGAACAGACCATAATGAGCATTACCACTACCTTCCTGAGTATCGCTGAAAAGATAATGGAGAGAAATTCAGTCCACTAAAAGTGATAGATCAATACGATGGCAAATAAAGGAGTCCACATGCTGCGACAGAGGAAATCCAATTCACTTAGTAGGTCCCCTCAACATCCTGCAATGATAGCTTCAGCGATTTAGGCTAGAATATTCCCTGGATTTGCTATGCAACTGATTATAACAATTCATAATTACACAACCTTGAAGGGTCTTTAATCTGAACACGGCCCAAGTCCAAGTGCTCAGTCCAAGTCCTGGTCAGGGACAGGACAAAAGATCATCTGTTCTTCGTAGTGGGTTCAAACCCTTGCAAACATGGGGAGAACATGCAAACTCGTCACAGAAAGGCCCAGGACCTTCTTGCTGTGAGGTGACAGTGCTGAGTACTGCGCCACTGTGCCGCAGATGAGCGATTTGGGGTTCAGTGTCTTGCTCAAGGACACTTCAGCACACTGTCGGGAGCTGGGATTGAACCGGGGACCTTCAGATCCCCAGCCAGCCGCTCCACCTCCCGAGCTACATGCCGCCCTGATGGTGGTGAGAAAAGTAGCCAGGCTGTCTGTATGTTACTGCCTGTCCGCATGTAGAGTGGGCCTAGACGATTTGAACACACCCTTAAGACCCTCCTTTACTGAAGCTGGCTGGTGTGGTACTGGTACACCACACACTGTTCCAGGTAAGGTCTCTTAGATCCAGGTTAGAGAAGGGTTGCCAATGGACTCACTCTGTAAAGCTGGCATACAGTAGTTCACTGTTAATGGATGGTTCATTGTGTTTTCAGCCGCAAATCAAGCGTCAGCTCAATAGATGACATGCTGTTGTACACACACACACACACACACATGCACACACACACACACACTTACACGTCAGTGAATTTGAGCCTTAGGAACTAGTGCTCAAATCTACAACACTTGAGTCTGTGTTAATGCTATGCAGAGTGCCTCAGTGCTCCCAGAACTCATTAAAAACGCCACGGCAGTCTTAACAACACGAAGCATGACCAAGGGTTCACGCAATCTTCCCATGAAGACCCAAACACCGGTCTACTGAGCACTTCAAACATACTGTCATGCATTCCAAGTGAAGTGCCACCCCAAGTACTGTAGGTGTTAGAGTTCTCCTGCTCTGATCACCATCAGGGCGCCTCAGCCGAGCGAGGTACGCCAGGCATCGATAATAACAGCCAGAGCGATTGCTATGAGGCACTTTGGCCCCAGTCAGTTCGACCATAATAAATCTGTGTGTTGGCGGGGTCTGGGCCGGTCAGGCTGGGCAGATGAGATGTAAAACAGTGAGAGTTACTGTACACACACTAACTCGAGTTAGTGACCCTAACCCTAGTAACCCCAACTCTAACCCTAGCCCACTGTACATGCCCAACATACATCAGGCAAGGAAATCCTGACCTTTTGAAGTGAAAGTGTGTTTTGGTGAGGTTTTCTCAGAGGCCAGATGGGATCACAAAATGTCTGCCCTGTTTTTTACTCAGCACTCTGATAAGGTCAACAGGTGGCAGCTTTACTTTTACCCCGAACACAAACAGAGAGACGGACAGACGGGCGGGGCAGGCGGGCGGGGCAGACTCGCAGACTGACCATCCATTAGGGAGACAGCAGAAGGCCTGCCTCGGCAGAAAACTGTAGCGTCAACTTCCTTCTCAAGGCTCCTGCACTCGGGGAGATCCAAGGCGAGAAAGAAAAGGAGCTTTGTTGGCTCCCCTCCCTCACAGAGAGAAAGAGAGGAGCTATATTCTTCTGTCAGCGTGGACGCTTCATCACCCTTTCATGATCTCACATCATCATTCGTTTTGCACAATTCAATCAAAACACAGCATATCTCATATCTCGCCTGCTGATAATTGTGTTGTTGCTTTCAGTGCCATCATAAATCCAGACAGATCTTATCAAAGGTCTTTTCCTTGGTATTCACCAGAAATCTATCATCCCTGCTATCTCCATGTTGAAAAAACATCATATCTTACCAAAGAAATGATAAACGGGTACAGCACTCCTGTCCATGTGCTTTATTCTGAATGAGTGTGTGTGTGTGTGTTTGTGTGTGTGTTGGGGTGATGTACTGCAGATATATGTCTGTAATTGCACTTGCGGGGGTCTCCAGAGTGTTCAAGCCGCATCAGCACAAGGGGAAGTGACACGTATTGATCGGTGAGAGGAGCAGGATCTCATTAAGGCTTCCCCTGCAAATAGCAGCAGTCCACTCACTCTCCCACTGCCCAGGCCAGCAGGGCCTTCTCCTGAGGGGCGCCTGGGGCGTGTAACCCCACTTAAGCAGTCCACACACACACACACACACACACACATGTACATACATAAAATACACATACACACACACACTATACGGGCTCACCATGTTGGCAAACAAGCCTACTGCTTGTGGTAATGCATCTCCATGGTGATGTTGATAGTGAAGCGAGCCGCTTCTTTGCATTCTAACTGTTCTAGCCAATGAGGATAGGCCTGTATTCAGAATGGAAACACGCCACAGTCCACTCCTCCTGTATCAAAACCAGCAGAGATGCATGTGGAAAGTCCACCTGAGCTTACACTGGGCCTACTGGCTAAAGCAGCACAGCACTGAGACAGAACAGCTGCAACAGCACAGGGGAATCATGGCCCAATTATATTCTCAATGAAACAACACTGTCTGGAAAGGACAAATAAGGTGAATCCATCGGACGGGACAAGTACTGACTAGCTAGTACTGTTAGCTTTATTGCCTGGTTTGCTTGAACCTTCTTTAATTAATAAAATTCTTCAATAAAGTGTTATGTTATCTTATCTTTAATTAGACTCATTCAGCTTGGGGATCAGAGTGAGATAGGGGTGTGGAGAAATGCAGCCTTAAAAGAGCCTCTTGGCAGGGAGGGGAGAGCTCCAGGATGGGGTTAGGGGTAACCCTAGGATCAACATCAACAGCAACAACAACAACAAGTACAAACATCTTTATTTATCACACACTCTCACACACACACACACCTACACACCTACACACCTACACACTCTCATACACTCACACACACACACACACACACACACACACACACACACACTGTACACATACAGTAACCACAGAATGCCACATGTTCAGTGGAGCACCCAGCCTCCGGCTGCCAGACCCCTTCTATCTCCACCTCATGAATAATTCATGACCTATCCACCAACGGAAAAGTCGTGATGTCAGAGATTCCCGTGCAGTGTCCTGTTTCTCACTGGCTACGGTGCTACAGCGTATCAGAGCAAGGCATTCAAAACGTCTGACTCAAGGGGCTAAGGTTTAAGCCCCCCCGTAAGCTGAGCTGAAATAGCTGTGTAATTCATCGTTTACTATGGCTGCAGCGCATACCCTAGAGCACAGTGACTCAACAGTGCACCTTTACCACAGGGACAACGTAAGGGTTTTCAGCAACACAGGACGTCAATAGCTAGTCCTACTTTTTCTGCCTGTCCGTCTTCCAGCCTGTCTGTCTGCATGCCTGCTTTCCTGCGTGTCTGTCTGTCCATCAGTGGGCTCCAAAGACACTCTTCTGAGACTGGCAAAAGTGAATCATTTCAGTGAAGCCTTATCCACTGTTCCCAGACCAGTTGCTTGTAGCATTATTATACTGTAATAACACTGTGTATCTCCTACCCTCTGCGCTGTTCTCAGACCAGCTGACTGTGGCATTATTATAATAACACTGTGTGTGTCTTCTACCCTCTACACTGCTCTCAGGCTAGTTCTGACTAGCAGCCCAAATCTGATTTTTGGCATACAGTAGAACCTCAGAGATCCAAAAGTCTGGTCAACCGAACAGTTGTAAAAACCAGAAGCAGACGTCAAATTGAACATGGGGGTACGATTACATGAATATATAGATATAGGATAAGTAGTTGTTTTGATGAATATGCATAGTAGTATATTGATGTACCTGACGAAGATGGATTATATCTTATGCTAGCTCAACGTAACGTTAGCTGACTACGGGGAACGCAGACAGAAATAAACTGAAAATAGTACCAGAAACAAGCTGGCGGTGTGATTGGTTGATTCTGCTGTGACATTTGATGACATGCAGCAGAGTCCCCTCCCCTCCTCCCTCCAGATGAGGAGATAAACAGGAAATACTCCAGTTTTCTGACCTGCGTCAATATTTCAATTATCATATTTCAAAGGAGCATATAAAAAAATCGACAATTGGAAAAACGAGTCCAAATAGTCACATTTCTATTTAACATCAGGTATTAAAAAAAATGCTCAATTGAAATAATGCAACCAATTACGTATTATTCTATTTACTCACATCATTCATCAAATTAAACTGATAAACGTTACACGGACCATTGTGGACAGTCAGTCCTAAAGATCGTATTTAAGAAACCAATCTGATTTGTCTGCAGTCTGAACAAGGCCTCAGACCAGCTGACCGTGGCACCACTGTGTTCACTGCCAGCCCTCCTCCCTGTTCCCTGACCAGCTGAGCACAACAGTGTTCTGCTTACCTGCCGGCCGTCACGCTGGGAGGAGGAGGAAGAGGAGGCGCTCTTGTGCGTTGGCGTGGAGGTCTTGTGGACGGGGGTGGAGCCTCTCTCCTCAGTGCTCATGGCGCGGCCGTGCGGGCCCCGCTGCTGTGGGGGGTGGTGGTGGTGGGCGTGGTGGGACATGACGTCCACTTCTCCCTCAGCAGCACCAGGACTCCTGGGCAAAGGGCATTATCTTCCTCACACACACACACACACACACTCACGCCACTGCACTCATCTGCAACACAAGGAACAGAGAACACACACCATCATCACCACCATCATACTCTCCCCTCAGTTTGACTGTTGAGCCTCCATATCAGAGGCTAAACCTCCACATTAACGAACTGCCCTTAATAACCGACCCCCCACCCCCCGCTCCTCCTAGCCTCTACCAAACCTCCAAAACAATCTCAGCCAATTCTAAATGCACTATCTGAGCCAGCAGGGATTCGATTAAGGGACTATTTTTGGAAATCTGGATGTTCAGCCCCTTTCCCTAGAGGTATTACAGCCCGCATTACTGCGTTAGACTGTCATTGTGTTTACTATGAGGCCGGAGGCACCTGGGACCTACTTTCCTACGCACCCATCATGTTCATGTCTTTCTCACTCATCACCCAAAACCAACCGCTCACCCCTTATAATTGGCTCGCTGGGATCGTTCATCCTCAGCCTCTCTCTCTCTCTCTCTCTCTCTTCACTCAACCGTGTATACAGTCCAGGCCTGCTGTGTGGCACATGGCCTCGCCTTCAGCTGAATTATGGCTATAATCACTGTCAGGACTGCAAGAAACTAGAGGCCATCTCGTAAGACTACAATTGCAACATAAATCCCTCCACATCTAATTACCATTACGATAATGACGGCAATTGGGTGAGGAGACCAGATCGATACAGGACGCCGTGTCTACGCTCACAGGACGGGGAGCACAGACCAGGCCAGCGGATACGCTTTGGACTAACGTTGGAGGGAAGGAGCTTGGAATGGATATTGCTCAGACAGTTGATATAGTTTACATCCATCATCCTGGCAGACAACATAGTCTTATCCTAGACACAAGGGGTTATGAGAATCCGCAATGTGACGGTGGATGCGGCCTGTTTCAGCCGGGCAGACAATGGGAGCTGTCACGAGGCGTCATCAGTCAGTCCGCGGCTCCATCTGAGCCCTCAGCACAGCGAAAGTGCAAAGTCATTGTGTGAGCTGTCACCAGGCCTCAGTATTGATCCCATCTACTGTGTGCAGCCCTGACACAGAGACAGAGACACTGTTCAGGTTAATTGGGCCCTGAGGACTGCAATGGCGGAATTTCTCCATTTGAGTTTCAATTTTCCTGACAGGTGGAGGAGGAGGAGGAGGAGGAGGAGGAGGAGGAGGAGGAGGAGGAGAAGAAGGGGGCGACTGAAATGAAAACTGCACACTTGAATCAGATTACTGCCGGAGAAACTGACTGGCTGCCTGCTCCTATAAATGAGCTGCTGATAAAGAGCAACCCTGTAATAGTCATTTCCCCAACACCGTCCCACAGGGAATGATTTAGGACTAGGCAAAAAAAAAGATGCTGCTGATAATAATAATAATAATAATATTAATAATAATAATAATCATCATCATCATAATATAGGGGTTCGGTAAGTACCTCGGTACTGACGTCTAGGTTCGGTTCTCGGTACGTACCTCAGTACTGACGTCTAGGTTCGGTTCGGAAAAATGTCAACACTGTCAGCAGACAGGGAAGACCTGCTGGCAGTGACGATGTCCCCAGCAGTAGAAAATGAAATAAAAACGAATAGCCTACTTAAAAATATGTTTTTGAATCATTTATTTAAAACGAATTAAATGCAATAAAAATTTAAACTAAATAAATTAAAATCTTTACTAAAAAATAAATCTGCCTTTTTTCCAACAGAGATATAGACTACAGTATGTGTGCAAACGTGCGTGTACAAACGAGCGCGCGCTGTGTGCAGCTTCGGAGTTACATTTCTCTCATTGCAAGGACTATAGCCTACATTGGAACCTCCGTGACATTCAAATTATTCCCTTAGCCTACCTGTGTTCCATTACGGTGCATTAGGCTAAGGCAAACAAACAGAATTAATAGTTTTACCTCAGGAGGACGGTAATGAGGACGACTGAATATCAACGCGAGCCCACTGAATGTGAGTTGTGCGCTGATATGATGACACTGCTCATAGGCTACTCGTTTCCAAATCCCAGACAGGTCGCACGGGACTGTAGCCTATATCAAATGACTTATGTGCTCGGCAAAATATTGTAGGCCTAAGTAACTTGCGGTACAATTAGATGGGAGATGGATTACAAAGGTCCCCTAGACCTGGTCCAGGGTGATATCCTACAGATAACGCCCTGTTACTCTCAATGCAATTTACCTATGAATGCGCTTCATCGGCCCGGTCGTCCGACTCTACAGACAAAACCGTTTCGTTACTCACCAAAGTAAACACATCGTTGGAAAGATGAAAGCCTTTTCTCCGAGGTCGCTACAGTTTGTAGTCCCCCACCTTTCAAATAAAAGGCAAATTTGTACACTTAAATGGCTAATATCCACAGCGCATCGACTGTCTTCTTCTACTGGCGATTCGGCGCTCTCCGCTTTGTTTAGCCTACTGCTGCCACCCATGTTGGGATGATGCATTACATTACATTACATTATTTACATGTTTTATTTACATGTTTTAAAGTTTAAAATTTGCCATAGTTAATAACTCAGCGTAAATGTTCTCCCGCTAATCAGATACCTCAACGCGAGTCTCTCAACACCATTTAAGATGTAATGCATCATCCCCAACATGGGCGGCAGCAGTGAGTATCAAATGATTACCTCTGCCCTAGTGACAGCGCACGCTGACGTGCAAGCCAGCGTGGGGGTGCTAGAGACACAGGGTTTGGACTGGGGTGTGCGGGGGGAGAGCTCGGAGTGCACTGCACTGCCCCCCGCCGGCTGTGACCCAAGGAGGGCGCCACAGAGTGCCACAAATACAGCCACCCATTCACCTCAAGTCATTTTTACTTCTGCTCCGGCGAATCACGGGGTGGGTCCAAGAGCCACCCAAACACGGCCCTTCACCTCCATTCATTTTTGGACAAGGTTTACACAAAAACTACTAGACTGCTTTTCATGAAACCTTCATGGAAGGATACAGCATGGGCCAATTTAGAACCCATTCAATTTTGGCATGCACAGAGCCACGGAATGCATTCAGGAGCAGAGGTCTGTGCTCTCTGAGCACCATTTCTAGTTTGAGTACGCTATGATTTTTAGACAGTAAATTACTGTAAGACACCCCATCTACCACAGCTGAACTCTTCTGTACACTTGATTGTTTGTCCCTAACACTAATAGCTTATAAGTTACATGTCTGGCCCACATTGCAAGGTTACACCATACAGTAGACATTGAGTAGGCAAACCTATTGGAGGGATACACATAACTCTAAGGAATTGATCAGACCTAGAACACGGCAATGCATCACAGTACTGTGCTTCCAGTGCCCCTCCACATAGGTTTACTATTTATTTTGTTCACAGACAATTCAGACTGGAGTGGGGGCTGAAAGTGCAGCAGTCGGGCCATGGAAACAGATGAGTTCTGCCAAGTTGCATAGTGTGAGCTATTCAGGATAAATAGGCTCTCCCCACCTGAGAAAATGTAGCTTCAAAGAGGTTGTGGACACCTTTGAAATTCTGTGACCTGCTGTAACCTTTCCCAAACTGTTTTCTGGACAACACAAACTGATAATCCTGATGGCAATATTCTAAGCATTCTTCTTATTGAAGCATTATAGTGTCATAATAACATAACTGCTGAATACAAGCCCGGGCCACTTCACTCCTAAACAAGCTTTGTGTATGGTGTGTTCAATTCAAGAAACAGTATAGCAATGTTCTAAAATATGTACTTTTTATTGGTAACAAACAAACAAACATGGAATAAAACTTGTAAACAATACATCCTGCCATTAGCTACTGGATAAAATCACTAAGGAGATTCACATCACGTTACTGCTAGTAAAATAGTTTTCGTCAAAATGCTCTCCACAAACTGACCTACAGAGCACTCGGTTTGGAGTGTTTATGTCGATCCCTAGAACAAAAAGTCAAAAGTTTCAATCGGTCGGGGTCTGAACATTTGCACACCATTGCTGTTCTAAATGATATATCCCGTTGCAAATGGCTCTGCTGTAGGCTACTTGTAAACTCCTTCTTCGTCTTGTTCTGTTTGTACTACGGGCTCAACTCTCGACTTTTCTCCAGCTCGCCCCTCTCTACAATGCGACAAAGCGGCCTACATTTATCAGGACAGCATTCTGAGATCAAGCAATGAGCTATGAACCATTAGCTTCCCGTGTCAGAAAAAGCTACTGTACATATTAAAGTACCCCAGCCACTTCCATTGAAAGCTCAATACTTCAGTGAAATTATGGTCTCTATATTTCAGATATCTACTTTTCAAAGGCAAGCTGAATAAGCTGAGCCTTGTGTGTGCAACATACTATGCTGATGTGAAGGGGGGACTCAGAGGTGTCCCCTCTGCCTCAACAACAGGATACATCTGCGGAGCTCCCTGAGACCATGTGATGGGAACACACTCCTGGGGCCTCGGCCCTGCGTCTAGCCCTCACACCATCACACCGTCAGTGCTTACACACCAACTAACATGCAGCATAACCGCATCTATAATTCAGATCCTATCATTATGTCATGAGCCCTGCCATTAGCCAGCTAGGGACTAAGCTGCCTGAGACAACACCCTCAGTCCATTCAGCTGAGGCTAGGCACCAGTTTCTCTACCAGAGTTCCCCTCTTTATATTCAATATAGTGAGTATAGAAATATCTTTATCACTGTAAGAACTGTATGCCTGTCCTAGTAATATGCTGTACAAGCTACAACAGACATTAAACATATCACCAGTGCATCCCATGAGTCCAGTGATAGTGAGTAACACACACGTGATATGTTGTCTGTCCCTATGTTGTCTGTTGCCTGTGAACACGTAGGATCTCCTTCCTGGTCTCAATTAGTCATGAGTTTAATCTGCTAAATCCTGTCATTGTGATTATGGCCTTCTACCCGGCCCGACCCAGCCTGCACACGACCTAGAGGTCTTGCCATGTGGACAACGCAACAACAAGAGCAGTCTGGTTCACAACACCTTTATGGAAATATGGAAATGAAGTACTAATTACAGTATTTGACCTACCTTGACAATCAACATGCTGTGATATTCTATTTTCTCTTCTCTATGAAAGAAAGGGTTCATCAAGCGTCTTACTGACAGGTCATGCGTGGTATAAATGGCCTTCTGTGGTCGGAAACGAAGACGTGAGCGCTTCCTCTGCAGAGCACCACTATGAACAGACCGTTGGAGCTTGCAGCTAATTCTGTTCTGTTATGCTGGAGGAGGAAGTTGGCCAAGTTCTTGTGAATCAGCTTCGAGTTATCTTTGAGACTAAACGCAAAAAAAAAGAGTTTTCCTTTAAGACTAAACCCATTTCTCACATGGAATGAAATTTCAGTAGTCTGGGAAAAAGTAGCTACATGATTAAATTTCCAATGTTTTGCTGCTAGTCTGTTTCACATGAAACAGTGGAACATTCTTCCCGTCGCTAACAAAAAGTTGTACCCAGTTCCGACAAAGGCACTTGTGTCTGACAGCCTGGTGACAGATTCCAATGTTGAATTAATTTGCTGAGAGAAATGTTACCAAACGACCCTTTCTTTCTGTTTTTATCACCCATCCATGGGAACCCCTCTTTTACCCCTTCAATACTAGACAGAAGTATTGTCTAGTATTGTTAAGACCTGGAAGGAGGCAGACATCCGCACTATAGGAGACCTTTATAAAAATGGGACCTTTGCCTCTTTTGAACAGTTGTGGATAAAATCTGAACTTATTTCGATACCTAAAGATCAGAGACTATGTACAAAAGCATGTGCCTGTGTTTGAAAAGGCCAGTCTCTCTGTGACAGACAACTGCCTCAAACATCTCATGGGATCTGAAAAAATAATTTAAACTCTATACAATACACTTCAATATATCAGCCCACCTTCTACAGCTGCAATCAAAGCGAGATGGGAGGAGGAGTTAGATCAAAGCATTTCAGATGCAGTTTGGGACAACAGCCTAGAGTATATTCTAGGAATGCACTGATGCATCGGCCGAACATCAGCATCGGCCGATGTTGGCCTTGTTGACTGCCATCGGCCCATCGGCAAATAAAATGACATTCACCGATGGTAGTGGCCGATGTTATGTCGCAACAATTACAGCTTTTTTTGATGCAAAACGTAACCTACCCAGCTGCAGATTCAGTGAAGATCCGTGATATAACGCCGCAAATGCACGTGTAGTTTGCTTTCAAATTAAAGTGAAATAAAAATTGGTGTTTTGGAACCAAACACTTCATTTCTTTGTTTCCCTGGCACAAAAGGGGGAATAAAAATAAAATAAATTAAACATCGGCCGGATTGTTATTTTAAACATCGGCATCGGCCCAGAATTTTGCAATCGGTGCATCCCTAGTATATTCACACTTGTTCCATCAACTCTAGCCATTGCGTAATCAAATTTAAAATGGTGCATAAACTACATTATTACAAGACAAAGTTGCACAGAATATATCCAGATACCTCCCCCCTGTGCAATAAATGCCATACAGCTGCTGCTGCGCTTCTGCCCAGCTGCGCCCTCTGCCCTCGATTACACACTTTCTGGGTAAGGGTCTTAAGGGTTCTCTCAGAAGTACTTCAATCTCAATTAGATCCCGACCCAATCCTAATTGTATTGGGTATATCAGAGATATCAAGGACTCTGCGAAGAGCTCAACAGAGTTTTTTTTAAATCCTATGGTCTTATCACTGCTAAAAAGCTGATACTTTTGTTTTGGAAGAAAAAAGAAGCCCCTACTATTCAAATTTGGCTTAGCGAAATGACAGACACTTTGCACGTAGAAAAGATATGATATACATTAGATGGCAAGCTAGCTCAATTTGATAAGATCTGGACCCCTTTACGTGTTTTCTCAATAAGACAGTGGAGTGAATTGTTGTGATGTATTTAGTTGAATACTAACTCGAGCAGCTGAGGGGATGTGGGCTGGGGTGAGGGGTGGAGGGACGAGTTAGGTTAATTGTAAAATCTGAGCTTCCATACTTCAACTGTTGTATTTTCTATTGCATAAGCTCTGCAATAAAAAATACTTTTGAAACGAAATGTCACTAAAAAAAAACTACTGCCAACATTGCAAGACAAGTGATTAATTAAATGCCCGAGCTATTTCCTCAAACCAAATAATGCTGGTGAAACAGCTGCGTACTCTGTAGTGCTACAATAAATTAAAGACATTGACGAGTATTGATTAGCAGTAAACAATCCATTTCCTTTGCCCCTCACAGAGGACACTGATGAGTCAATGTGAAGACTATGCCCCTCCTTACAGCTGTCAACATAAAGGCCACTGTTAACCGCGGCTGCTCCAGGAGCTGTCAGAACCAATATGTCCATTTTTAAAATGTGATCGGTAGATGCGCCTAACAGGACCGGCCTAATTACCCAACACAAGCACCCAAGTACAAAAGAAACACAAATAAACAGTGAAAGATGCTGTGATTGACTGTGATCCCATCCCATCTGGACATGGCTGCTAACACTGTGGATCATGGTCTTTGATTCCTCCAGTGTCTTCAACACCATACAGCCTCTACTTTTAGGAGACAAGATACCATCTATGCGGGTGGATGTCCCCTTTGTGACTTGGATTACGGACTATATGACTGACACAGGTCACAATATGTGAGGCTTTAGGTCTGTGTGTCGAAGCAGGTGGTCAGCAGGACTGTCATGGCTCCTTTTCTGTTCACCCTCTACACATCTGACTTCAGATACAACTCAGAGACATGCCATCTGAAGAGGTTGAAGTGAATATGATTCTGCCATTGTTGGATGTGTGAGGGTGAGACAGGAAAATACAGGGCTTGGTGGAGGACTTTGTAGAGTTTTGCAAGCAGAACCATTTGCAAATGTAGCGAAGACCAGGGAGGGCGGATGTTGGTGGACTTCAGAACGAAAAAGGCTCTGCTGACTCCCGTCTCCATCCAAGCGGCTAAAGTTGATGTGGTCACCCAGTAACTACAGCTTGATTGACTGCCTTGTCAAGTGTATTACGGATGTAAATGTATGGATGTCACATAATTTCCTCCAACTAAACCAGGACAAAACAGAAGTACTGATCATTGTAGAAAAAGCTGCAAGAGAGAAACTATCTGCACATTTAAAAACTCTGGAAATTGACACCAAATGCCAGGCTAAAAACCTAGGTGTCATACCACTTAAGGAACATTGCCAAGGTGCAACCCTTTCTCTCTCAGGCTGACACCGAAAGACATGCATGCTTTCATCACAAGCAGGCTGGACTACTGCAATGCTCTACTATCGAACCTACCAAAGAAAGCAATCTCTAAGCTACAAATGATACAGAATGCTGCAGCACGAGTCCTCACTAAGACTAGACGAAGGGCACACATCACACCAGCCTTAAAATCACTACACTGGTTACCTGTCAACTCTAGAATAGACTTTAAAATACTATTACTAGTCTATAAATCTCTCCAGTCATGCACCAGAATACATTTCAGACATGCTTGTCAGGTACATGCCCAACAGACCACTCAGATCCTCAGGTACTGAACTTTTAACAGTTCCAAAAGCCAGGACAAAGAAACACAGAGAGGCAGCTTTTAGTTTCTATGCCCCCAACCTCTGGAACACCCTGCCGGAGTGCCTAAGAAGGGCCGAAACAACGGAGGTCTTCAAGCGAGATCTCAAGACGTACCTTTTCGGCCTAGCCTACAATCACTAGCTAGGACCTTGAGACACAGAAAGGCAGCCTCAAACCTACCTGTGAATCCTCTGTATACATTGGTGTATATCCTGCTATGCACTGTATGTATATCAAGTTGTGTACAGAAGCTGGTTACCCTGAAACAGGCTTGTTCTGTTCTGACATCTGTGTTGCTTCAATGGCTCAGCGTGCTACTAACCGTTTTCTGCCTCCCCTAGTGCCTCTCTCTCTCCCTCCTACCTTCTAACCAGGTCCAGTGGATGCCCCACTGTCACCTGCAGACCACCCTGAGTCCGATAGATACCCCCGTGTCAGCTGTGGATGTCGTAGTATTTAGTTAACACACACACGTACACACAGACACACATCAGTCAATGCAATGATGAACCAGTTCTACCAGTCTGTTCTTGCCAATGCCCTCTTCTATGCTGGAGATAAGCCTCAACTCTGTTACTGTGGTTGCAGAGAGATCAATGGTGGCTAATGTCTGAATAGAGAGATGGCTCTATTGCATAGCCAGACCTGTCCACACTTTTGTGCTGTGCCAGCGCTGGAGAAGGGTCTAGCTGCAACCCCCCCCCCCCCCCTCCCCATCATTCTGAGATAGGGAGAAAACACTGTACTGTATATCTTTAAACCAATCACAATCATCTTGAGCAGCTCTAGGCTGGGTTTTCTTCGACTGTTCCCTAGCAAAATAGTGTCAGGACACTGAATCTGATTGGCGCCGCTGGGATTGAGCGCTTATCTCAAAAACCTACATCCATTGAGCCAGACTAGCCTGTTGCAACCGATGGCCAACTAGGATAACTTTATAGAGACTAAGTCTCTCAGTTGTTCTCTTCTGTTCTGCATTTCTACCCGCAGAGCACAAACCATGACAGAAGTAGGGTGACTATTGTTAACATTATCTTTTTTGATACAGTAGGTGCAATAGCTGGCTGACTAGTTTGCTCTTCTTATGAAAAATCAACAGAACAAGAAGGAAGAAGAGCACATATTTCAAACCTGGTTGATTGATAAAAATATTAATTCATTTGAAGGACTGATGACAAACATTGACTGAAGTAAAATATGTAATGTTTTATGGCTTAACATTGTAATAAATAAGCACAATTGCAGCTTTTATGCAGGCAGTTAAAAGCTGGTAAGATTACTGGTATTTGACAAATTACATTACTGGACAAATTCTGGAACAGTCACTCAGAATTCAGAGATCAAAATGTAAAATTTCCATTTGGGAATGAATAAAGAAGCACTACTACTACCAGTACTACTACTACTACCACTACTACTACCACTATTACTACTACTACTACTACGACGAGTTCTACTGTAATAATACTCACTCTGGACCGTTATTAATATCTAAAACATACTCATCAAAGAATCAGTCCTCATCATCTTGTCTCAAGGACATGGAAGTCTTTGTCATGCTCTCATCAATAAAAACAGGCTCATACTGTATGAGGAGCATGCCTACAAACCCCAGATAAATATGTACTCAGATTAGCAAAACCTATGGAATATCCAGTCATAGAAGAAGAAGAAGAAGAGGAAAAATTATTTATTTGTCTTACGGCATGCCATGCACTTGACTGAACACAGGTGTAATGTAATGGACGACACAGGAAGCTAGGTTCTGCCTCGTACAATTCACAGCATTAGTTCTCTGAGAATCTCTTTCATATCAAGCCAAATTGGTGTTGTAACTGAAATATCCCTTACTGAATCGATAACAAATCGAATCGAATCAGAAATTGAATTGGGACCTTGTGAGTCAGAATCGAATCGGTTTGGGAAATCAGTGACGATACCCAGCCCTAATGTTCATATTAAAACATTGACTATTAAATAACCTACATTTTCTCCAAAACTGCCACACAAGTGAAGTGAGCTGCCTCTGCTGTCCCATATCACTGTTGATTGACGATTGCAGCACGCAGATAATACACCCCCCTCAATATTTACAACCCCCCCCACACACACACACACACACACACAATAAAAACGTGATAGAATCAGGTGACTTTTATTTTGAAAAACTGCTAAAGATGCAACAATGAAAGTGAAAGCTTTTCATCAATGGATAGTCACTGCATGCATTTAGAGGTAATCTTCCATAGGCGAATCAGGCAAGTTACCTAACGTTACCTACTCTAAACTACATGTAGTGTTAGTAGGCAACCAAACTTTTGAGCATTTCATTCTCTCCATTCGTAGGTCTCATCGCTTGCACTTATTAATGTGTGTGTTTGTGTTTGTGTGTGTGTATGTGTGTGTGTGTGTGTGTAACAGGCAGACAAAGTGGACAGAGACGTCTGCTGATAATTGAGAATAGCGAAAATGCTTTTTAGGCATCTTATTACAAGTTAGAAATTGGGTTAGGGAGATAAAAGGTGCAAGATAACGTTTATATACGTAGATTAAATAAACAAAGTACATTTCCAATACTGAATCAGATATATGAGACGGATCGGCCAGTCACCGATCTTGACCGATCTGCTGATAATGGGACAGTTCCAGTCACCTGCAAATCTATCGGTGCACCCCTAGCTTAAATCTGTCCCCAATATGAGGCCACAGCTTCTCACCCCCACAACACCCTCAGGGCCACTCTTGCAGAAGTGGATTGTGGGTACTCTCAACACTGTGTCTAGGCAAGGACAACTATACTGTAGCAATGTGTGCTACTTGCTGCACCAAAAAACACAATGCCAAAACACCAGTCCTCTGCACCCTTTAAAAAGACTGCAGCTGTGCTGAGGCAAACTGACTTCTCTCTTAGGGGAGGAGTCCAGCATCAGAGAGGTTAAAGCAATTTCCCAATAACATTGCCTCCAGCCATCGGCACTAGGGTTTCAGAGGTAATACAGTGAGTAAGCAAGCTCTGAACAACACTTGCAAAATCAAAGGTTTGCAGAAAAAATTATAGTGATTCACCACACAACACAATTCAACACTGAGTATTTTCATGTCACTTCATGTAGGCTAATTTAATAAGAGTTAAGTGTGCCATGGGCCTTTAAAGGGCAATGCTCGTTTTTGACAACCTGGACCTTATTTACGACATATTATAAGAAGTTTGACTCACCGAGATCACTTTGGTGTAGTTCGGAGGCCGGTAGAAGAAATTTAAAATCCAGCGCGAGCCAGTATATCCATGTAATGACGGTGATCGGGGCACCGAGAATGCAGTTTCTAAAAATCTATTTTCGGCCGCTAAACGGTTGTTTTCATCAATCAGATTGAATGAATCGACAGTTGAGATTCCTCAACGCGAGCCATTGTTGTGGTTTTCAAATACGGGGTCTTTAGCCTCTGTAATATGATCTTTACACGCCTTTCCCCACTTGCTCCAGCACGCATGCGCACAGGCCAGCGCGCAGACTGGCTATTCTCCGGCTCACATTCTCTGCGCTACGATCGTTGTTGGTGCCGAGAATATTGTCGTCGTCATTCGGCAGCAACAATCCGATCGTAGCGGCCGAAAATGGATTTTTAGAAACTGCATTCTCGGTGCCCCGATCACCGTCATTACATGGATATACTGGCTCGCGCTGGATTTTAAATTTCTTCTACAGGCCTCCGAACTACACCAAAGTGATCTCGGTGAGTCAAACTTCTTATAATATGTCGTAAATAAGGTCCAGGTTGTCAAAAACGAGCATTGCCCTTTAACAGACGGCATGAAGAAGATGTTGATTAAGGGCATACTGTAGGATGGGGGCATTGTTCTAGTCTGTTCTTCGGTCTTCCCCAATAGGCTATTTGCACAAGCTCCACTACTTCCTGAAATTCTACAGGCATCCTTATTTCCTGTCCTATACTATTGGATTGAAGTGATTATTCAGGTGTGCGGCACACCTGATTAATCACTTCTATCCAATGGTATAGGACAGGAAATAATTATGCCTGTAGAATTTCAGGAAGTAGTGGAGCTTGTGCAAAGAGCCTATATCACAGTAAGCTAAAAGCTAGTTGCGCAATAACCCCATAGAATGACAAGACAAGGAAACTGGGTACTCTCATCCCTCATGTCCTCACACTTAAATGCCCTCTCAACTCTATCATACACACGAAACAGACTCGGTTCCATCTCAACACGATTTCACGCTCCAGCAAAGCTACTGAATGTGAGAATCTGAGTGTGTTTCCATGAATCCAGCGCTAATGCAGACTTTCTTTCCTGAGTAGACTCTAGCCTGATTTATATAGAGATCCCACTACATTGCCACTATATTAAAGACACTTCAATTTTCTGGCTTTGTTTGTTTATACTGAACCAAAGAAAGCCGGCATAATGTGTGATTCATTTTGTATAGCATGCTGGCATCCGTAAATCCAGAGACGTGACCCAAACATGCAACATTCACTAGTTATCAAATGAGACAAGCTGTAGTAGCAGGCTTGGCTACATTTAGCCTAGCCTATGCCTCAGCCCACTAAATTCCAAATTGTCTTACTAAGTTGTCTTGTTAACCAACTTACTTAACTTGGTTTATAAGTAGACCAATTTCTAGTTGTTTGAAAGACAAAAAATCTGTTCATAAGGGGGCTGCATGCGGAATTAACTGAATAGTAGCAGCCTGCCTACTTCTTCTCGCAAAGGACTTGCAAAGGGAGTGATGTAGGCAGTGTGGGCAGGGAACAATTCAAAATTTTATTCTGATTTACTGTATACAGACCGCGATTCTGCAATATTACTACCTCCATTGCCGGCATGCAAGGCGCAACCGAATATTCCCCTATTCCATGACGGTGCTTTGTATACAGAATGACGTGGCGCGAGATTCCTGCCATCAAAGTGCTGTATAAAAGCGCCTACTGTCTCGGTGACTAGCAGAGAATGAAACTGCTGCTACATGAGTAGTGTATTTACAATGTGAGGTACCAAACCATTACAGCATCAAAGGTAAAGTCCTCACACAATTATAGGAATATAGTTATAGCTGCTGCACATCACTGGATCGTGGCCGGGCGTTTTGAGGAGGAAGAGGTAGGAGGAAGAGGAAGGAGGAGACAAATGACAAATACATGAGGGTCTCTGCCCAGACCCTAATTATTTTAAAAATCTTAAATTAAAAAATATCTTTAAAATGATGTGTCTGAAATCTAAATAGGACAATGCCTGAGTAGGCATTAGTACCGGTATTATTAGTACCGGTTTATTCTGCATCATTCGCTTGAACTCACAACCATAGACACCCAGAAAAGGTCATGTTCTTGTTGAGCCAAGTGAGAAGCTAGCAGTTTGGTCTTTGCTTGATCTTCTTAAACTTCTTAAGTTCTACAAAAGAACATTCTCAAACAAACTTTAAATCACAAGGCAGCCTTCATGTAGGCCCCATGTATGTTCATCTTTATGAGTGACAAATTGGCTGGGGTTTGAAACATTTTTTTGTCTTGTCTTCCTTTTTTGTTTTTTAAAGAAGATATTTTTAGGGCATTTTTGCTTTGTTAGGATAGGACAGTGTAAGGACTGACAGGAAAGGTGGGAGTGGGAGAGAGAGAGAGAGAGAGAGAGAGGGGAAGACATGCAGTAAAGTGGCGTAGGCCGGACTCAAACCCACGCCGCGGCGGCAAGGACCCGCCTCCGCATGGTATTCGCCACAACCCATTTAGCCAGCGGGGCGCTCCCATGGCTTGTCTTCCTAATTGCAGAGTAACTGTGGCTGTGCTCAATCAGTGGCCAATCAATCAATCTGTCCGAATGTAGTCCCAGGTGGGGTTTGGGTGGGGTTGCCAAGAGCGACGTCTGATTAGTGGAAGTTGCGCTGATGCACTATAGCAGGGGTACTCAAATACAAATCCTAAGGGTCCACTATTTTCCCCCCAATAATCCAAAGGTCTGTCTTCTAAGAAACCAATTATAATACAAATCACCAACCCCCCTGCACTCCCCCCCAACCAGTTCACACACACCCAATAAAGGTGAATCAAACCATTTCAAGTCTTGTTTCCTCCTCTCCCATCTCTTCTCCTCCTGTCTCTTCTCACCTGTCTTATCTCCACACCTTGTAATACAGAGATAAATTCAAATCTATCTTTATTAGCCTACTTTATGTTTGACCTGTATCCAGAACTTACATGGATGTTGGTTTGTAATAACATTTAACACTTCCCATCCTCTCAACCTCCTGTATCCTCACCTTTTTTTTTTTTATCTCATCACCCTCTGTATCCTCTCCTCTTATCTCCTCTCCTGTCTCGTATGCTCTCCTCCTGTCTCCTCTCCTGTCGTATCGGCTCACCTCCTGTAACCTCTCCTCCTGTCCAATTGCATCCCGTTGATTTTTTCTGGAAAGGTCACTTCAGAATGACTTTTGTTTCAAATTGTCACTTCACAAGAGCTACCGTTTGTTGGCATATTAACCACATCGGTTTGGTGCTCGTAGGAGGGAGGATATGAAGGCATTCATCTGAATTGTCTGTTTTCCCTGTCTACTTTTCTTTTGGCCACCTTTGAACATGCCAGCTACACTAGAAATAACTGAAGCTAAAACTAACGTCAGGCTAGCTACTAGTTAGCTGCAGACTAGTCTCGCATAGCCAGACCTATCTCCACACAATTTACGCTGTGCCAGCGCCAGAGACAGGTCTGGCTGGACATATTACCATTTTGCAATAGGGGGGAAAAACCCCCCAGTATTTCTTTAAACCAATCACAGTCGTCTTGGGCGGAGCCAGCCCCGAAAGCAGCGACGGTGCTCTTGCAAAATAGTCTGGATCGAATCTGATTGGTGCCAAGAGAATCTCTCGGCCCGAATCCGATTAATTTGCGTCGCCAGTCTCGCCACTGATTGGGCAGTGTGACAACGAATGACAAGGTTTATTGCCAAAACCTACATCCGTTGAGTCAGACTAACTCACCTGCGCCATTAACTCACGTGACCGCATGTTGCCAGATAGGATTGACAATTTCCCATGCAATTTCCTGACCGCCCAATATCAAAGGTAGCCCACATGGATGGAAAACCTCCAAATCTGGCAACACTACCAATGCAAACCCCTCAAAGCAGAGGACATTCAAAGTGCTGTGTGCAGGGGAGAAAGTGGATAATTTTGACTTGTTGCACTGCGGTGATGTCTCGGAAATAATACTATGAAAAGTAGTCTTATTTGCCAAGAGTCCGGAGACAGTTGTGGATCAGGTTCAGTCCGGATCCAGACCGGAGTCCGGACTTTGATGGATGCACTATAGGATTGTGGGTAGTTTTTTCCCCCATGAGGCAATCTTTTGAGGGGAACGGGATGACAGAATTCAAAATACTGTCAAAATGGTATGTGAGATACTGTATAATTCTAAAAAATTTCACTACATCTACCATGTCAGTGAAATGTCATTTTTTCATGAACATTGGAGATTGCAGTGAACGAGGAAAGCATGGCTTCAGATAGCTCTTGACGGAAAAAAAGGATAAATGTTAAGCGCTTATTTACACCGTAGGAATCCAGGATAAACATTTTAGTTGGCCTACATACTGTGATGGGAATGAGTTGTGGGACTCAGGACTGAGCATGGATTCACTGACTGAATTGAACACAGGTGGGACTGATTAGCAGAAAAGACTGGTCAGATGAAGAGATGCAAACAAGGTGGACAGTGGGCTACCTGCTACAAATTAGGAACCAGATGGCATCTAACTAAGTTGTACTAAGCATTTCTAGAGGGTGACAAACTAACATTTAAAAAATACAACGTAAAATTATACTGGTATACTCCCCTAAGGACAAACTGCACATAAAGGCCACCAACAGCTAAGCTAAATGAAACTATGGGGAAGTGTGCATGAGATAGGAGGAAGAGGAGACAAATGAGAAATAAGAGTCTTGTCAGCAGAACTGCCCAGACCATAATTTAAACCTTATCTTTAAAATCATGTCACAGCACAATGAGTATGCATTCACATTTTTATTCTCCATCACCCTGGGCATGAAGTCACAAAGTTACACCAAGGGCAAGCCTAACAATTTCCACTAAATGTTAAAGGCACCACAGGGGGTACAAAATTTAAACCAAAGACTAAACAATAAAACCAAGTCACACACTCAACAAGTGGAGAACAAAAGACAAAGCTTACAAAATGGCACAGGAAACAGCACAGCTACAGCAAATAATGAATAGACAAAGACTGGACTGGAGGAGCTACATGAAAGCTATATATACACAGACTAACAAGACAGGTGGAAACCAATCAAACAATCAGTGGCACAGGTGTCCTCTATCAGAGTCAATTTAGCCTAGCCTCGCGTCACCAGTCTCTCCTCGAGGAGAGCCTGGTGTCTATTTACTTCACTGCCTTAAGCCCGCCCCTTCTTCCGGCTCGAGCCTGTAGAGCCCGCCTTCTACTTCCGCTTGCTTTATTTAAATCGGTGGAAGAAAACATGGACATACCTGAAGAAATATTTCAAGAATTCATGGAAGAAGTGTGCCGGATCCATAAATATCACACATTTGAAGCCACTGCAGCGTCCTAGCCTCCGAAATTATAGATAGAACAACTGTTCTTCTTCCGGTCCAGACCGGAAGATAATGCGATGCGTCATCCTAGGCGCTTCCCCTCTAGACCGGTGAAACAACTGCAAAAGAGACAGGTCCCAGACTAATTTAGCCAGTTGTAGTCCTAGGGTCCGCTATTGGGGCAGGGTTGCCAACAACAATGTCTCTGATTGGTGGAGACGTTTGTGTTGCACTATAGGATTGTGGGTAGTGTATTTTTTCCGAACAGCAATAGTTTGAGGGAACAAAATGAGGACATACTTCAAAATAAAATAAATAAAATACTATCAAAAATTCATTTTTTGAGATACATTTCTGAAAAACGTCACACTACATCTACCATGTCAAAATACCTGTCATTTTGTCAAAATTTTCATGAACATTGGAGATTTATTGAGCGAGTATTTGCAGTAGCTGCATATAGTACTGTTTACAGTGGAAAAATGTGATGCTCTGTGGGCTTAATTTTTTATATTTAAAAAATCTGTGAAGATTGTTTGTGGAGGACAGACTAAAGATGAAGTGTAGCAATTGGGGTGTCAATTGACCAAAAAATGTGGGGTAAGGGTTTGATAGGTTGAACACCTGAGTGATGGACTTCAGAATTCCTGCCAGCTCAAAACATATGGAAGTTCCTGCTCATTTGGGCCTACATTTTGGTGGTGGTTGCAAAATTATAGCATGTAAGGCTGATTTGTTCTGATATTTTAAAGTTTTAAACTTTAGACGGTTGCTGTATCGCCACCATAAGAACTATTAGCCCACAATGCTAGTTGATGACTTCTAGCTTCTAGTTTCTTGTCTTTGAAATCGAGAGTTTAACATGTTTTTGAATGATTTTTCAAGATGCCCATCCACATCTATTGTATAACCAAAACGGTGGTAGAGCAATTATCAACTTTCTCGAAAATGCTAGCTTTGTCAACGTTTTGATCTGAACCATTGTGTATGATCATAAGTAACCTTAAAACAGGGCTAAACATGCATTTTCCCTTTACTACTCCTTTAAGCATTAAAAAGAGTTAGGTAAACAACACAAATGATCTGACAGAGAGGTGGTGGATAAGCTTACAGATCATTAGTGACAATTCATGTTATTTCTGCCTACATCAGGGGAATACATGAATATCATTGTCCTTGTGAACTTGTGTTAGGATATCTGAGGATTCCTACAGGCAAATATTCTCTCATTTGCAGTGTAAAGAACAAGTCTGAGATAGACACAGCCTATGCCTAGGCTATAAATCACTTTATGCAGTGCCTATCTGTCTAGGAAGCCATGAACAGAGGAGGTTCTGGATCTTGGCACCATCTGAAATCCTTGGATTAAACGTTTTCCGACCCCACCAGATTTGGGAGGGGCAGATGATGTTAGATAGCCCTGCTAAAAAGCTTAAAGTCGCACTGAAATGAAAAAAGCATTCTGTCCCATTTTGATTCACATAATTGGTCATAGTGTTCACCTATTCAACGATGTATGCCAAAAAATTTACAAAATTCTACTTTTGTTGTAATCTTATATCAAAGTATATAATTTCTTACTTCCTGGAAAACGGTAGGTCACGTGCAATGACGACAACAGGTACCTTAGATTTTAGGCCAATAATCTCACGACATCCACCCGTCAATCAACGCTATCCTTCTATCGAATCTGTCTAAAGTTCTTAAAACCCGTCCACTTGTCAATGTTCCAATCAAATTCCTCTAAACATATGTCCCACCCTCATAGCTTGTTTGTGTCGGAAATACGTCAAACTAAGGAAGTTAGATGATCTCAAACGTCCGTTTCAGTGCGACTTTAAAGCCATCACTTTGAAAAAAATCTTGAAATAGCCCAACTAACCAGAGGATTTTGTATTGATAGAGAGGACAGGATGCCTGTTCTGGCTACATCAGTGCTCTGAAGTAGAAGCCTGTTCTGGCTACATCAGTGCTCTGGAGTAGAAGCCTGTTCTGGCTACATCAGTGCTCTGGAGTAGAAGCCTGTTCTGGCTACATCAGTGCTCTGGAGTAGAAGCCTGTTCTGGCTACATCAGTGCTCTGGAGTAGAAGCCTGTTCTGGCTACATCAGTGCTCTGGAGTAGAAGCCTGTTCTGGCTACATCAATACTCTGGAGTGATCTAAAAGTACAGTACATGCAAAGCCAGTATTGCCTGGCAACCTCTAATCAGTATGTTCTAAATGAGAAACCTGGATGAAAACAGCTAATAAATCACATCCAGAGTGGATCCAGATGTTTCAGATGATGCACAGTGAACCTGTCATCCCCACCCATGATGCATGTCGTCATCATGTATAGTTGTTGCAAAAAAATTGGTCATCTTCTTGTCGATCTAGCTTGTTTTGAGCAGTTTGAAGTTGTTTAGTGTCATTATAAACATGCAACAGAGAATACAGTAGTTGCCCACTGACCACTATTCTGTTGGGACTTAAAAATAAATTTCCCCATCCATTCTCTATGGCGACCAGTTCGATACCTGTATCTTGGGTTCTGTGTGTGTGTGTGGGGGAGGGGGAGGGGATGGTAGGCTGTATGGTGGTTGTACACTAACAGTCCTTTCAGGGCCTGTGTTTCGTTTCTACTCAGAAACTACGGCCTCTGTAGGTCATCCTTGGACGAGCCCTCCAGCGGCGCTTCCAGTCATGCTGATCCTCCATACATCTGGCTAGCTCACCAGTAGGCCTACTTTCCGCTTCTGCGTCTTTCTTAAGTCCACATACTTAAGAACCTACGGCCCACATCGAGCAAAGTTCGCCAATAGACTTCCTGACCTATGTCAGACTGCAAGCTTCTGAGCACATGCCCACACTCCAATTGCATAAGCAAGGAGCACTTGCCGCCTGTAACAAAACCCCACAGACTCCCCACCTAAAGGCATGACTAACTTTGTCATGGTTGGAAAGCATATGATCTACTGGCTACTGGTGGTGCATCAAATGGTTTTCAACCTATCAAACTCTACTTTGCATATTTGTCTAGAAAGGTTGCTGTTAACATGTCAGACGGTTCCTGCAAATGTTAAATTCCCAACTGCTCGCACCTTCACCGAAAGGTTCAGTGTAATATGACACATACATATGTAACTTATGAATATTGTGTTTCATTCACCCGTGTCTCATGCATATCCAGTGGCATCTGGTGGGTGTTGATGCTGGGTAAGCCAACACGAGCGAAGCACATGTGCTTTCAAAGCATGTATGACAGAAGGATGAAAGAACACAAAGGAACTAACGCAAGCATGCACACACTAATGTACAGGAGTCAAATTAATACCCCCCCCCCCTTAATTTCATCGGGTGAGCGACAATTAACACACACCCAAATATTTTTCCATTTTCCCTACACAGGAGTCGGGGAGTTAATTTGTTTAAGCTGATTTGATGCTGGGCACGTTTCAGGTGTACATGACTGCATGTATCATCACAACATTATTGAACCGACCTTCTGACCTGCAAGGGTGCTGATCAGCCTCTCTGCTGCATAATTAACACGTCCAAACAACACAGACTTAGTCTATCTGGGGTCATATTTCAACAGTAGAACACAGGGAATTTGTCCCTGTCTGAGGACAGATAGTCTGAGACTATCAGATGGCAATAATGCATAATGCAAAATGATTGAAGGGGGCATGGGTGAGATAGACAGACAGAACATGGCAGGCTGAGAACAGAATGTGGGCATATTGGCATTAGACAGTCTTAATGTGTGATATCTGCTGTCCCTGTACGACCTTGTGTTACCTAGATACTGTACATCCACTCACACCACACTACAGACTGCATGTTCACAGTCACAGAGCAAACACATTTGTTGAAGAGATGTATGGGTGATTAGTCACATCTTTAGACAAAACTACACTATTCCACTCGTGATTTTGTAACTTTTTAAATATTAGATATTACTCAGGTAAAACTGTGTGTGATACTAATAATTGAAACTGATCAGGAGTCATAACTGAAATTGATCATCAAAGACCATGTGAGGCTTTAAAGAGGAAGCTGCCCTCAGTGTGTATATTTTGGCTCGTTCTGGGGTGATGCCTGTGAGGATCGCAGTATTCCACTAAATTAAACAAAGACACCTTCATCAGGAAATAGCTCCGGGCCTAAAACGTCAATGAAGGCTGCTGATCAAAACAGAACCTGTTTTGATCAGGTTCTGGGATGAAGACGTCAATGGTAACATTCTACTTGATAGTTTCAATGATCTTATTTTGGGCCATTCAAGTCTACTGTAACTTAAGGCCTACTGAACTGCATGGCCTTCAATTCAAAATGACAGGAGAGCCTATCAGACCAATTCTCTGGTGGGACTGTGAAGTTCTTAATAGGCTGTAGGTAGGTAGGCCTTCCCTCTGACTTCTGCTGGAAATGAGGTGAACGATGAGGATGATCAGATCTCACAGACTTCGAGCTTTTAACGATCATCGGGAGCCAGCCAATTACATAGCCTAAAGGTGAACATCGCGAAGTGCAAACACTAACATCTTATCAGCCAACTGGTTATCAGTAAGTAGCCTAGGCTAGAGAATTAGTCACAACTGCAACTGGAGACTGTGACGCAACTTGCCCGCACAGGCGCGAGTCACCCATGGATGTAGCCTACACGATATCATCATGATGATAGCCACATGCTTCAACAACAGCCCGTAATAAATGTTTTGTAAATGTCTGCAAATGTCAATCGGAATTTAATGCAGAGGTAAGGCCATTTCAAATCCCAAGCTCGGAAGCTGTCATCCATTTCTCACTGTTCGATGTAGCCATGGTCAGATGGTGAAGTAAAATGAAGATGCTATATCACTTAACCAGGTATTTTAACAATGCAGTCTATATACAATTTTTCACTATGAATTAAATGAAATATAGTTTCGATGTAGCCTACATCAACACAATGGACCAACAAAGGTATGAATCGAAAGCTTACCGCGGGTTCATTGTACCATGTCTTAGCAATTTCTTGGCGCAGGAAACAAATGATATGACTTCCCTATGCAATGACCTTAGATACGCGATTCCTTCTTCAGCGACAGGTGATAGGCTATTCAGACAGTTCGTGTTGAAAGTTATAACAGTGGATATGATAGACTTAAGAACATAAGCAATGGAAAGTCAAGAAAGTGCTGTGTCCGTTTTCTTCTTTGATGCAGCTGATGCTCAGCACCGCTCTGTCGCTCCTCCCTGCAGCAAGGATGACTTTGGGAGAGAATAAATGACTGGACTGGATTCCTGACAGATTGTGCAGTGGTTATTCGCAAAACAAGGCATTGTGTTGTAGCAACGCAATATGATAAAATAGATCCATCTCATGCTTTTATGATGAACAAAATATTACGATACTAAACAAAAAGTATTGGAATTCCCAAATTGTTTCGAATTGTCTTTCATAAATCATAACAATTTGACAACTTTCAACCAAAGAAAGTTTGAATTGTCTTATGTTTGTATGAATACACATAGGGCCCTTTTAAGTACAAATTTTGTATTATTTGTATAGCTTATGTGAATTGCACAATCCTAACAGGTAACAGTCATCCAGGACTGTCCAATATATCGGACACCCTGACCCAACGGAATGCATGACCTGACGGTTGTGGATCACGAAACGGTGACATGGCTCCTGGAGGTGTGCCCAGATATATAGCCCTGGTGACCCCTCACCCAGGCTCGGGGTGGTAAAAGGATAGCTCCTCGGCCCCGAGCCTGGGGGAATCGGATATACATCTAGCCCATACGAAGAAGAAGAAGAAGAAGAAGAAGAAGAAGAAGAAGAAGAAGGTAACAGTCAGCTAGTTGTCAGAACAGAGTACACAATACACTCTGATGACTTGCACTGAATGGGGTCAAGCCAGGGTTGCATAATCCTGACTACTATCAGGACTACTAGGCTACTATCAGCCCTCCAGTTTACCGTCCAAAATACTGTAGATTGTATAAAACGAGTTGTAGCAGCTGTATATACAAGCCTAAACAATGATGAAGCACACACATGATTAAATCATTGAAATACTCAGCTAAACTGCAGTACAAAATAGCCTTGCAATAGCCTCTGCAATCTGCAATACAATCTAC
Source organism: Borostomias antarcticus (assembly GCF_949987555.1). NCBI lineage: Eukaryota > Metazoa > Chordata > Actinopteri > Stomiiformes > Stomiidae > Borostomias > Borostomias antarcticus. The sequence continues at coordinate 23,664,095 of NC_140242.1, forward strand.
TGGTCGATCGTGATCGACATATTGAGCACTCCTGATATTGCCTATGTTGTAAGAGATTACTTACTTAATCCTCTTCGTTCCTTGAGGAACATAAGGCTGCGACTATCTGCTTCCGTCTGGTACCATGTCCTGTCCCGTGCAGCATGTTGTGCCTCCCCCCAAGTCAGGTTAGCCGTTTTCAGTTCCGAGGTCACAGTTCTTCCCCAGGTTGTTTTTGGCCTCCCTTGTTTGCTCTTTCCAGGTGGAGTCCATCTCAAGGCTACTTTGGGGATACAGTCCTGGTCCATTCTGAGGACATGTCCTAGCCATTGGAGCTGGTGCTGTTTAATTTCCAGCACCACATTGTGACAGTTTGTGTTTTTATACAGGTCCTCATTGGAAATCCTTTCTGACCAGAAGATGTGACATATCCTCTGGAGACATCCATTGTGGAATGTATTGATCTTCGTCATGTCACTCTCAACCACTCACCAGCTTTCTGAGCCATACAGCAGAACTGATTTAACATTGTTGTTATACAGTTAGATCTTAGTTTTTAGGCTGTGCTTTGACTTTAAGATGGTATGAAGGATTGCAAATGCACTGCAAGCTTTTCCAAGCCTTATGCTGATGTCTTTACTGCACGCATTTTCCTTGCTGAGTCGACTTCTCAAACATGTGAACTCCTCGACATAATTGAGAGAGCTCCCGTCCACAGCAACTGGTGCTTGTGGTGTTGAATTTATTCACATCACTTGGGTTTTGGAGGTATTCATATTCAAACCCATCTGTGGAATTTTAGCAAACAGACCATTGGCCCAATCCACAGGAATTAAATTTCTGTCTCAGATGTTTCTGAACAGTTACCTGGGAAGCTGGTGTGGGTTGGTTTTGGTGTCCTTCTTCCAGTCCCTAGTGTGGGTTGGGGTTAGAATAGGGTTGGGACAGGATCTGACCTATAAGGCAAGGGGTAAATGTTGGAGTGAAAGGATGAACATGTGGAGGTTTGGGTATACAGTAGTATACCCCCATAAAGTCATCCCCACCGGATCTTGAACCCCTGTCTCCCGGGTTGGAGTCCAATGCTCTCACCACTACTCTACTTGTGCAGTGGAGATCGGCAAGTCGATTTTGGTGTCCTTCTTGATTTTGGTGTGCTGGGACTACTGCCTCTTGTGGTGCCAACAGAGAGATGCAGGCCAACATTGTCCGGAGTAAGGGAGGGAGGGCGGGAGGGAGTGAAAACTGGACAAATGCTATTCTAGGTGCGCTGGCTTCCAGCCACGCATCAAAAATGTTAGGGGGGGGGGGGACTCGGCAGGCATTGCCAAAATCGAAGTGCCCCTGCCAAAATGCTCCCTGTTCAACCTACAAGCTTGTGCTTGTGCTTTTTTTTTTTTTAGCATCCAGGCACCTAAAGATGTCACATGAATAAGTTTGAAATGTGTGAGACTTGGCAAAATATTTTAGTGGGGAGTCAGATTTTCAATTTAATTCAAACCTTTATTTAGCTGGGGAAACCCATTGAGACCAGGGTCTCATTCACAACGGCACTCTGGTTACAACAATCAGTGAACAGTTACAATAAACAAGCAATACAATTAAATCGTAAATAAGTAAGTAAGAAACATGAAAAAACACGAATAAACATACATACATCTTAAAATAGTAGGCTACTCATACATACACAGACACACACGCATGCGCGCGCATACACACACACACACACACACACACCTCCCAACACACAGGAACGCTCAGGCAATGTTATAGAGTCATATCTGCCCATAATAGCTCGGGTATACTGCTTTGCAAGTCATCAAACAACGGAATGCTCAAATCATCATGTAACCAAAAATAGCTTATTGGCTACACAGCATGAAGTGAAATGTATTTTCGACATCTAGAACACAGACATATCCTGTCGTTAAGTGTTGAGTAAACCAGTCTAGCCTACCACAACTGATCTGCCTTGTTAAAACTATTATGTGGTGTGAATGTTACAGCGTAGGCTACGGGTCGCCTACGGTGAGCTTCGCATTCACCTAAAATACAGGCTACGATCGCGTTTTTGTGCATGGCTGTAAACCAACAACTAGAATAGCGTTTGTCGGGTTGTCACTCCTTCCCTGCCTTACTCCGGTCAATGTTGACCTGCATTTCTCTGTTGGTACCACAAGAGGCAGTAGCCCCAGCACACCAAAATAAATAAGGACACCAAAATCAAGCTGCCAATCTCCACTGCACAAGTAGAGTAGCGGTGAAAGTATTGGACTCCCACCTGGGAGATCAGGGTTCAAGACCCAAAAATAGTTCTTTACACAAAGTTCTATTGATTACATTAGATGCAACATTGCACCGTTGCCTACTGGAACATCGAAATGCTGTTAAATTAGGCTAACAATGAAATGCAGTTGACATCGTGAAAAGCGATTTTTTTTTTCTGAAATGCGTGTCATAACTATCCAATGACATGTTCCTTTGCATCTACTTTAAACTAAGCTATTCCACGGATTTTACAATTTTGAATGTTTATTTGCGAAGATATTGGGCTTCTTTCCCATGTTTTTTCACGGCACCAGCAGCTATGTTTCATATCACTGCCTCAGTTAGCAAAGCATTGTGTGAGTTTTCATCTACCCCTCGGTTTCAAGTCAGCATCTGAAAACGTGTATTACCGGTGATAGACTGCATTTACCGTTCTAGGCCACAGGAGGGCAGCAACAGGCTTAGATAGACTGTGTTCCTTGTTCAGTTTCAGTAATTCAATGAGTATTTGAGTTAGGCTATTTAGTTATTTGTGTAAGTATTTCTGCTAGTTATATATTATATTTCTTTATCATTTCAGAGACCACAAACTCACTGTCTGTTTATGTAAGTGAAGAGAATTTAAAGGTCAAATAATGCTTATTAAGGGTTTAAAAAGTAGTAATATTGTCACAATACTGAGGAAAGCTTGTGTGCAACGAGCACAAGTATGCTCTCCTCTCACTTAAGAAACTGGGCTCAGCATCATGATCATGATCACAAGTTTTTACAGTTAACATATTTTTAAGCAATGGTAGTGTTTACTTTTCAGTGAGTCTAACAAAATTGATAATCCATGGGTTGTGTCATTTCCCACATGTGACCTTCATTCCTGTCTGGGCTGATCATCGACAACTATGCTCCTGTGATCTGGAATAAAACAAGTGCAGAGGTAGTATTGTTTTCTCTTTCAATGTCTAGTTACAAAAGGTTGAGAATCCCTGGTGTAATGTAATAGTCTGTTGTAAATAAATCATTTTTAAAATGTAAAGCATGCCCCGAATTAATAGGTACCTCAAAGCATGAAGGTGTCAGTCCCCTCCTCTCCCAACTTTCCTGTCCTTTTCTACTGTCGCTGTGCCAATAAAGCAGAAATGTGTTTCTGAGCTAATATCTTCTTTATCCCTCTTAGAGGCTATGCGGAAAACCCCAGTCACAAGGGGAACCACTGAGGAGGCACTGCAGCAGGAGGCTACCAAGTACCTGAAGGGGGCGTCAAACAGGGAGGGTAGCTGGAGACAGTCCAAGAGGCTAGCAGAATCACTCCTAGACCCACATCAACTCAAAATACTGAACTGCTTAGGAGCACCTGGTTCTATGGCCTCCGACACTGGGCTGACTATGATGTAAAACAAGTCTGTAAGTTTTTTTTAAAGTTTTTTTAAAAAGAAATCTACAGTCTGTTTTGCAGATGAATTAACTGTGGCAAACTGATTGCAGAAACTGGATGACCAATTACAAGTCCCATTGATATACTAGACTTGTGCTTACTGTTATGTTTCTCTGTGTATGCAACTCTGTGTTTTGTTTTCTGCTCCTCCTGTTCTCGGTCCCACTCCCAGATTCCTGAGTGGATCCAGTTATTATTAATATAATTGAAAGCATTTTAATAAATATGAGCATTGTGATTTGTCATTTGTGGTTGTCACTGGATGTTATAGACGTTATGTAAAAATGTGGTTACCTGGTGGTGCTATAACATTTGAAATACTCCTGTTTTGAAATTATACCTACAGTATAGGTGTCTCAGTAATTACCCATTATATATTAGGCTATACTTTGCATGTATACCAGGTAAATGTTTAGTAATTGGGGGACTATAAAAGGAAGGGTTACCAAAAAAATGTTCAGAGTAAGTTAATTTAGCAATATAAATCCATAAACCTAGGGCCAATGGGCCTAGGATATAGACAAACTACCGGTGGAATGGTGGTGGAGCAATAGCAGGAGCATTTCAGATTACTAGCGGGCCGCTGTCCCTGATGCTAATAATCCAGCGGTCCGCTTGCCATTCGATGTGCAAATGGCCAGGGACCTGCCAGCGGATTAGCTAACTGGCTATCCCACTCTCATTGTGCTGGATTATATTGGAAGCATTGGAACAGGCGACGAGACCTAATTTAAATTATCAGACATTATTTCCTGTCAATTCAATTCACAGCTATTTCAGTAGCATGACTAGCTTCCGTCCTACCAGTCCTGAACAGAAACAAGCAAGCTACACACATAAACCAGGCTGGACCTGGCCTGGTTTGTGATAATTGCAACTCTTGCGATGTTCTGGTCTTTGCTGAGTGGTAGAAACACTGGAAGAAGAGCGCAGATCGAACTAATGACGTAGCTGTACTGACAACAAGCGGAAAAAGTGAGCGCGAGTTCACGCGAAGGGGAGTGGGATTCTGCAGAGAGTGAGGATTCGGCACAACACTTGTTTACACTAAACCAGACTTCAATTCGGAAATGCAAGTCATGTGGGCAACCGCCAATTCCCCTTTGCGCAAACATTAGCGTTATTACGGTAAATCGGGTTTTCTCTTGTAAGAACAGGTTTGGCGCCTTTGCATTCTTTTACTGAAGTCAACTAACTAATAGTTAACTATGGTTTGATTAAAGGGGCTCAGTTCGATTTCTCTTTTCTTTTTTCGGCCACTAGAAGGGGCAGTGGTGCAGCGTATCAGATATAAACAAGTGGGTGTTTTCACTCCATATAAGGATATGCTCCCCCACCCCCTCAGCCGCATCTTCGCTAGTCAGTTGAAATAATTCAACAGTAAATTTTGAGAACCATGTCGGACAACGTAAGTAACGTTACAGCAGTACTTCTCTCAGCCATGTTCAGCTAACGTTAGCTACATAGGCCTATTCCCAATGGCCATGTCTCAAACGTCCATTAAGATGACGCTGCCCCTCTCTTATATACGGTGCCGTTCAGGGGGTGGGGCTCAGCGCAGGGCTGGCTTCGCTCATAATAAAAAGAAATTCTGCATTTGCTCCACAGGCACAACACCGTTGGCTATATGTTCTGTACAGATAGTTATGACTCCCCTGGACCTATTTATTGCATATATTGGATTTCTGTGAATGGACGTTCTGGTGTGGCATTTCAAAATAAAGAACCTCTAAATTGTCAAATTAACTATATTTCCTTAATTTTCAGATTAGAATTAAAAGGAGATTGCCCATAACGCCACACCAACTCCACTCCAGAGTGCTAGCAGACTGTCACCCAGCGACTTTGAAGACATTCTGATGGGGCATTTCAAAATAAAGTCCCTCTAAAATGTCCTTTATCACATACTACTTTCCTCCAATTTAAGATTACGATAAAAAGAAGACTCCACATAATGCCACACCAATTCCACTTCAGAGTCCTAGCAGACCACATCAGGGTGTCACCCAGTGACTTTAAGGTCATTCTGATGTGGCATTTCAAAATAAAGGCTTTCTAAAATGTCCTATACGATTTACTATTGCCTCCAAATTCATATTAGGATTAAAAGGAGACCTGTTACAGGATGGGCTTGGAGCGCTCTGATCTGCCGTCCAGCTCTGAGCATTGGCTTGGCAACGACGCACCAGGTCCCAATCAGGAATCAGCGCAACTGGGGCTGATCAGATCCCTGCACTACAAGAGCCACGCTGACCTACCAGTCGCTGCCAGAATGTAGCCAACCTTACACAGTTTGTCGCTTCTCCAGCTATTTTACCTTACCAGTGCTATTTTCCCTTTTTTCGTGTCTCATCCCCATCTTGTCTTTTACCTCCAAGGAACCCCTGCTCCTCTCGTGCCTCCCTGGAAACCCGCTCCCCTCGTGTCTCCCTGGAAAGCCCCTCGGACTGAACCCTCTGGACTCGACCCTCGCCCCCGCTTATGGACTACCCCTCTGGATCTCGGACATTGTTCTGCCGCTCTTACACGCACGTTATTCAACACTTCGCCAGCCACTTACACACTGCATCATGTCTGGTAAACTCCACTGACACATAGTCCTACACCGCACCTACACAAAGATAGATACATATGCCACATACACCATGCTGGCGCATGACCTTTATTTTGAAATGCCACATCTGAATGTCCTGAAAGTCATTGGTTGCCACCCTTAGTTGGTCTGCTAGCACGCTGAAGTGGAATTGGTTTTGCATTTTGGGTGGTCTCCTTTTAATCCTAATCTGAAGTTGGAGGGAATGGTAAATCCTGTAGTACAATTTAGAGGGTCTTATTCAGAAATTCCACTTAATAATATCCTAAAAGTCACTGGGTAACACCCTGAGGTGATCTGATAGCATGATAAAGTGGAATTGGTGTGACATTATGGGGGGGTCTTCTTTTTATCCTAATCTGAATTTAGAAGAGAGTAGTAGGTCGTATTAGGACAATTTAGAGGGCCTTTATTTTGAAATGCCACATCCAAATGTCCTGAAAGTCACTGTGTGACACCCAGAGGTGGTCTGCTAGCACTCTGAAGTGAAATTGGTGGGGCATAATCCTAGTCTGAATTTGGAGGAAACAGAACAGACCAGTCATGGGGTAGGGTGGGGGGTAACTGTCCAGGCAGGGGAGGGGGGGGCTGTCCAGGGGGGTGTCTTCGTGTCTTCAGGGTTAGTCCACTGTGTAGCTGTTGGCTGTAGAGCTTGCAGACCGCCTCATGAAAGAAGCCCCTTGTCTTTTTACGGCTGCAGCATGGGTGAAAGCCCAAGCCAAATGTTCCATTAGAATAATAATAAAATGTTGAATCTTGATCTTCATAACACTCACTATCTGTCAGAGTGTAGCCTATATAAACTACAGGTGCATATGTGACTAGTGAAACTTTAAGTATAAGACTCCCATCTGGTGGTGCAATCAATCAATCAATATTTAGGCCAAGGGTAACCTCAAAACTTACAACAAAATAAAACAGGTAAGTATTTCTTGTGCATGCACCAGCAGGACTATTGTACAAGAAAAAAAGATATACATGCACTTATATGTGTAATATGTGTAAAGCCTCTAATACTGAAGGTATGATATTTGAGTCTTGCTCACCAGATCCCATTGCATCAGGCACACAGGACACCCCTAATCCCTGTGGGGTACCGTGAGCCTGAAGCTTAAGTAGTTATCTACATAACTGAACCAGCTCTCTGTGGAATGGACTGTACATTATGTGGCTACATAATCAGGACAGGAAACTCTCAATGACTAATCAATCTTTATCATTGTCAAAATTCAGTTGGTGTTCGGTGATTGGAAGAGGTTCCCTATTTGTCATAGTCTATTTGCCTACAACTCATGTGTAAGTGGTGGTCAAATGAATAGGAATCCCTGTGTAGCCTATCAGATTTCAAAACTGACCCTAAAGTTAGACTCATCTGACCTTTTTAACCCCATCCTAACCCTAGCCTTAATTCCACTGATCCTAAATATAGGTCACCTCGCTCTATAGCAGGGCTAATTTGGAATAGCTGCACTGTTCTTGCTAATTGCTAGGGGGGCGGCATAGGTCCCACCCCTACATTTCCAGCATATTCAAGAGGGAAGCAAAAACAGTTTTACCCAGGGGCCAGAAAGGTGAACTGTAAAAATGATTTCCTGACCACTCTCAACAAGATGATCGAGCAAGCTCCTCGAAAATGTTTGATGAAGTCTCTTATTATGACCTAGAAAGGACTGAAAGGATATCTCTCACAGGCAGCCAGTCATGTAGGTCCTAGTTCACAAGTACAAAAGGTATCAAGGTACATTGGTAGAACAACACTGATCTAACCTGACTGGGAAAATCCCCCTTGATACAACAATGCTGCTTACACCTGTAGCCTACTTTGTTTGTTATCTCAACTTGTAACACCCAATGTAATCATAGCACATTTGCATCGGCTGAAGATAAAAGTGCACATCTTGTACACAGTATTAGTCTATATGAGAAGATGTTCTGCATTTATGATCAGGGCAGTGACAACAGTGAAAATAAGCAACATTGACACCACCTGCTGTCCTGTGCTCACAACAAAATGAAGGCCTTAAATGGCCTGGCGCCAGGTTATCTGGTGGACCTGATCAACCTACACAAGCCCTCTAGAGCTCTGAGATCAGCTCAGCAGATGGTCCTTGATGTCCCTCAGGCTAGCCTTAGAAGTATTCTCTTACCACTTTTAAGTATCTGAAAAACACATTTTTTCTCTTTGGTGTTTTGATTGCACATAGACAACTCTTACCAGATCACAGATTTTACATCTATTGTCTTTATTAATGTTTATTGTGTTGTTTGTATGTATCATGTGTGTACTTATTGTGTTTTGTATTGTGTTTTATAGTTTTACTGTAAAGCACTTTTGCAAACCACTGGTTTTAAATGTGCTATACAAATAAAGTTGCATTGACAAAATAGTTTCTTTCTAACATGTTCCTTTGTAACATGGTCCACACTATCCAGAGCTAGTTTGCCATCTTTGGGTCTGAGTCATCCATGGTCTGAGTAGAGAGGGTAGGGCACCTCCTTGATAGCGATAAGGAAATTGTTTCAAAACTCCTCCCATATCAAGAATATTCCAAACTATACTGTATGCTGACACCAATCAAGTGTAGCCAATACACTTGTAGCCAATCATTTATAAACTGTAGCCCACTGGAGTTGTGTGGTATGAGGTCACCCAACAACCCATCACAATTGTACACAATTGTATGATATTTGTAATTGTAGGCTAGACTATTTATTTTCCTTCACTCCATGCACCATAGATTAGCCTACATGGCCAATGGCAGTCTGGGTTTGCGACAGCTGAGAACGACATTTTATGACGGTGAGAACAGAGCATGTGACTGGACTGCCTGGGATGACGTCACTATGGAGTAACTTCTCTCTCATTGAAGGACGACGTAGAAGGACGACGTAGGTTACTCTCTTCGGCGCGACCTCCCAGGCAAGAGGACTCACACTGAAAAAGATCTCAAGGAATACTTCTGTGAAAATATAACTGATCAAGTATGACTTTTCATGTACTTTCTTACACTGCGTTGTCCACTGACACTTATAGACATCAGATCTCACATTTTTCTTCGAATGAAAGTTAGTCTTCTTTTCGCCGGTGTCTGTGAAACGTGTCTTCGAGTCCGCTGGTTTCCTGGCAGCTAAAGTTACTAATGTAGCCCTTTGATTTATTTTTATGAATTCATCACTCGTTCTTTAAATATTCTAGCTTGTTTGTGATTGTAATGTATTCTTATTGTAGTCGCTGTAAGTTTTGACTATTGTTCAACTCTAGCTACACCCGCACGCATGCTCAGTCGAGCCGGTGCTACTACCGGTGCTAGTGCTAGCTAGCTACATTGGCTAATCCTCCGTTTGTTAATAGCTAGCTAATATAATGCGTGCGATTCAGTAGCTGATAGCTGCCCCCCCAGTTGACAATCTCACACGTTTCCTGTCATGAATATGTCTCCAATATAGCTAGTGATGTGTATTCAGCTCGTCGTTTTCTAAGACGTTGATCATGCTAGCACTAGCTAGCAGCACTGCAGTAATTGCGCAACATCTAGTTGGACGCCCCATGCGGCTGACAGGAGGCCTGACGGTACATTATGAAATCAAGTACAGTAGAAGACTTATTACCTGGAAAACCATGTCAGTGTATTGACTCAGTACACTTAGCAAGTAATCTTATCTGGTCAGAAACGTACTCTCACGGGAAAAGATGATGTAACAACTTGGTTATTGTGTGAGTTTACCAGTCAGACGTATTCTTCTGATTCGTAGCCTATTCATCAATGTGTGTGTGTGTGTGTGTGTGTGTGTGTGTGTGTGTGTGTGTGTGTATACGAAACTATCGCCCGTTATCACTTGATCTCTTTGGGCAAATAACTTGACAATGGTGTTGAAAGCTCATTTTGCTAATTGACAATTATCTATTATTAACAGGAATCATGGGTGACATTAACAAGGGAAAGAAGGCTTTTGTCCAGAAGTGTGCCCAGTGTCATACTGTGGAAGAGGGAGGCAAGCACAAAGTCGGTCCGAACCTCTGGGGTCTGTTTGGTCGCAAAACCGGACAGGCGCAAGGTTATTCCTACACAGATGCCAACAAAAGCAAAGGTAGTGAATCTAGCTACCCTACAATCCATCCTACGAACCATGACATAGATAGATACTTTATTGATCCCTCTGTGGAAAACATGCAAAGTGTCCAACTTTTTTTTTTCCAGTTGGTTCACTTCCTCATCTAGACAAATGTACTTATTGTAAGTGGCTTCAGATGAAAGTGTCTACTAAAGGACTAAAATGTAACATGTCTTCCCCTCTGATTGCAGGCATCGTCTGGGAGACCAGCACCCTCTTGACGTACTTGGAAAACCCCAAGAAATACATTCCAGGAACAAAGATGATATTTGCCGGCATCAAGAAGAAGGGAGAGAGAGCAGACCTTGTAGCGTACCTGAAGTCTGCAACTTCGTAGACCTCGTTCGTGGCTCTCTCTATGTTGTCCAGTGTGTGTCTGCCTTCATGCCGTACGTGTTATCAGCTGTTCAGAGGAGGGCAGGAGGCAGATCTTTCAAGGAGCTAGGACTTTCTATTCTAAGCCTTTAAACAACAGTTATGTCTTGTGCCTGACTTGGGATGGTGCAGCTCGGATGTCGCAACAGGACTTGATGTGACTCAGAATGGCGTTTGTGACCAGTGGCCATATTTATCACAGATCTATCTCTCTTTGATATGTTCCTTCATCTTGATGAAGGAATGAATGACATCCCCTGGTTTAACAGGTGCTTATATGATAAATTATTAAACCGTTGTGTATGTATTCCAGAATGTGTTGAGTGAAAGCTGTGTAGGATATTTACTATGAATTGATAGTGTCTTTGGTTTTAAGATTTTATGGTTACTGGTTTGAATGCTAACGTGTCATGCATCTAGTGAATCTGAATCGCAAGGGTTCCTCTGCTATGGTGATGTCTCATGTTGCCTGTACCACATATTTCAAACGTCATAATTCAGTGTCAACTGAATTTAATAAATCAGACTAAACATTGGCCTGTTGGTTGGTTTTCTGTAGTGGGAACAGCATATAAACAAATATACACTACAAATGAATACCTACAAACTCTTGTAACAGAGTCAAATTGAAGTGGTGCTGTCCCTCTTTTCCATAAGTGGGCAGTGTTGTTTTCTAGTAGTGGCATTGTCCCTCTGTTTCATTAGTGTGCAGTGTCATGTATTTTTCTAGTAGTGGCATTGTCCCTCTGTTTCATTAGTGTGTAGTGTCATGTATTTTTCTAGTAGTGGCCTTGTCCCTCCGTTTCATTAGTGTGCAGTGTCATGACATTTTCTGGCAGTGGCATCGGATCAAGTAACATGTTATGACGTAAATAAAGTAGGCTAGGTTACCCACAACCACTCTGAATCTTAGGAGAAGGTTGGCCTTAGGTGTAGGTCATGATGGATTCGGGTGCCATTTGCACATCGAATGGCAAGCGGACCTCTGGATTATTAGCATCAGGGACAGCGGCCCGCTAGTAATCTGAAATGCTCCCGCTATTGCTCCACCACCATTCCACCGGTAGTTTGTCTATATCCTAGGCCCATTGGCCCTAGGCTTATGGATTTCTATTGCTAAATTAACGTACTCTGAACATTTTTTGGGTAACCCTTCCTTTCATAGTCCCCCAATTACTAAACATTTACCTGGTAAATACATGCAAAGTATAGCCTAATATATAGTATTTCAAATTTTCAATTACTGCACATTAATTCAATAACTGACATAGCACCACCAGGTAACCACATTTTTACATAACTTCTTTAACATCCAGTGACAAACACAAATCACAATGCTCATGTTTATTAAAATGCTTTGAATTATATTAATTATAACTGGATCCACTCAGGAATCTGGGAGTGGGACCGAGAACAGGAGGAGCAGAAAACAAAACAGAGTTGCATACACAGAGAAACATAACAGTAAGCACAAGTCTAGTATATCAATGGGACTTGTAATTGGTCACTTAATTAGTCACCCAGTTTTCAACAATCAGTTTGACACAGTTAATTTACAACAAACTATTACATTACACCAGGGATTCTCAACCTTTTGTAAGGCCCACTTCTGATTGTTAAAATTCTGAGGACCTAATTGAAGCAGATCCTGATCCACCCCTTGGTGAATTTTTCACTGTTTACTCCATTAACTAGACATTGAAAGAGAAAACAACACTAACTCTGCACTTGTTTTATTCCAGATCACAGGAACATAGTGGTCGATGATCAGCCCAGACAGGAATGAAGGTCCCATGTGAGAAATGACAAAAGACACAACCCATGCATTATAAATTTTGTTAGACTCACTGACATGAAAAGTAGACACTACCATTGCTTAAAAATATGCAAACTGTATAAACTTGTGATCATGATCATGATACTGAGCCCAGTTTCTTAAGTGAGAGGAGAGCATTCTTGCGCTCATTGCACGCAAGCTTTCCTCAGTATTGTGACAATATTACTACTTTTTAAACCCTTAATAAGCATTATTTGACCTTTAAATTTTCTTCATTTACATAAACAGACAGTGAGTGTGTGGTCTCTGAAATGATAAAGAAATATAATATATAAGTAGCAGAAATAATTACACAAATAACAAAATAGCCTAACTCAAATACTCATTGAATTACTGAAACTGAACAAGGAACACAGTCTATCTAAGCCTGTTGCTGCCCTCCTGTGGCCTAGAACGGTAAATGCAGTCTATCACCGGTAATACACGTTTGTAGCCAACTAACAAGAACGTGCATGAGAACGTACATGAGAGTTACTGTCTGGAACTAGTTGCACAACCGGCGGTTGCAGAGAGTGAGGCTGTTGAATGGATCTGTGTAGCCACCTAGCAGCATTCAGTAATGGCCTGTTCTTTATTAATTAAAACTTTTAATAATATATTAATGTTGAGGATAAATGGGTATTTTTGCAGTGTTGTAATTGAACTTTTGTTTTGTAGGCTTATGTGGAAAGGGCTTTTTTTCCCTATAGCTTAAGTTTATGTCACAGATCAGTTGACTGGCCACCGTAAGTGAGCGTGTCTTGCTCACAGTTGGTCTTACAAAGATTGGATAATTGAAATTCGGGGCTAGTCAGCTGGTCTTGTACATTTATTTTTGTTTTTTATTTGTTTGTGCATTTTAACCATCTCCCCACTTGCTGGTACAAAGTGTGCAACAGGTTTACCTGGCTGAGACTGTCATCAAAAGTTGGGGCCTTTTGCACCAGTTTGGTTGGCTTGCAGCTCTACGGAGATGCAGTGTATTGTCTACTCTGAGGAGGTGAAGAGTAGCCGATCAGGCGGAGTGTAGTGTACACGTACTTGAGTCACATATGAACCCCCTTCTCTTGTTGCAGTCATAGGCCAGAAGCCAAGCCAGCTTAAGTCAGCAGTGGTCATCTTTTGTATATGTATTGTCACTGTATGTCTGTCATTGCTCTCACAATATAAAAATACATGTAGAATAAAAGTATTTTAATATTAATGTGTTCAAAATAAAGAAACTATTTTTGTATTCTACACTGAGTCCAGTCTATTAACTACCTGGGTTACATTTGTATACAGCTTTACATTTTGAACCAGAATTTACCTGACCTGTCCGGGGCGTTGTGTTGAGCTGGACGTCAGTGACTATGTTGTTCAAGACTACCCTACAGTGACGGTTGCAAGCAGAATTTTGACGGTATCCCAACCGAGTTCCACCATGGGAAAAGGGACAGGGGAGGGCGTGTCATGGAAGCGGAATTCCGACGGTATCCCAACAGAGGTCCACATGAGTTTTACCATCAGAAATAACGTGTGCAAATGCAAGTGGAATTCCGCTCTGAGACCACTACCGACTCACCAGCAGAAATTCTCCAGCTGTTTAACAACGGTGCCCCTCTAGACACCCCCCAGTAGAAACACTCCAGCGGATTGTCGCTCTGATTCCGATGGAGGCCCGATATCTGTGTGCTATCTGGGAAAATTTGGAGTGTTAGGATGAATGTGTGGAGGCTTGGGGTATAGTCCCAGAAAATCATTCCCATTGGGTCTTGAACCCCGATCTCCCAGGTGGGAGTCCAATACTTTCACCGCTACTCTACTTGTGCAGTAGAGATCAGTTGGTTGATTTTGGTGTTCTTCTTTATTTTGGTGTGCTGGGACTACTGCCTCTTGTGGTGCCAACAGAGAAATGCAGGTCAACATTGACCGGAGTAAGGGAGGGATGGAGGGACTGGCAACCAGACAATCGCTATCCAAGATGCTGGCTTACAGCCATGCACAAAAAGTCTATGGTGCCAAGAATGGTCCCTGACAGGGCGGTATACCGGGGTGTAGCCCTGAATAGTATACCGACCTGGACCAGGGCTAGCTCGACCCTGTACACGGACATGACACTGGTAGCTCAACCCAGTACACTGACATGACACAGGTAGCTTTACCCAGCACGGACATGACAGAGGTAGCTTTACCCAGCACGGACATGACACAGGTAGCTTGACCCAACACGGACATGACACAGGTAGCTTGATCCAGTACATGGACATGTCATGTCTTTGCATGATTGCATTGTCCTGTCCTGTCCTGCTGCACCCTGTCCTATCCGTTTTCAACAGCGTGTGCCATTACCCTAGTCAAATTCCTAAAATGTGTGAACCATACCTGGCTAATAAAACGAATCTTGGATTTTGAATCTTTACATGGTGGGGATTTCCCTATGTTACAGTGGTGGACCCACTTTAACGCGCCATACACACATACACTCTCCACCAGGGGCCACTGTTATCACACTTTAAGGGTATAGGCTACTAAATTGGAAAGCCCATGGTCCAGGTCGCTTTATTGGCCTTCTGCCGCAATCAACCTTCACTAATGGTAGGTTATATAGGCTGGTTATACCTATTTATTATGTAAGTCAATTGGGAGGAATTATCAGAGGGGAGTTGCACATCTGAGCTGATGATGAGTTCTGAGGTTTTGGAGATGCGTTCGAATGACGATGTGGAGCGTCGAAAGTAGTCGACGTCATTTGCGCACAAGATCTACACGTTGGTGATGAGTGGTACACTGTACATTGTGGACATTTCTTTAAGGCGAAGCCCGTGAGTGTAAACTGTGAACGTGCATTATCGTTTATTTGTTTGTTTTTAAAAAATCACAATTGGATTTATTGCAACAGACTGCAAAACTGTTTTGGGAAATATTGTCGCTCAGGTCTCCATCCTATTTTGCGTCGTGCGCTGTACCCGAGTTGTCGAGCTCCGGTGGAGTTACATTCGGAATGGGTAGTCGGAAGTTCTGGTTGAAATGTTTTCCTTTTTTTGACACTGAATTGTTATAAATGAACATTTTCTGTCTAATTTTATTTATATGGTTCCCCGAGGACCATCGCAAGACCAGACATGGCAGTATCGAATATGGTATTCTCTGACGTTGAAAGTTTTCTGGACAAGCATCCCGAGTTGTTTGAGGACTACTTGAACAGAAAGGGAAAGTATAGCATGGTGGAAAAATGGCTCAAGAATCACCAGGCAAGTAAAACACCAGCTGCCTCTGCAGAGCCAGAGAAGACGACTGTCTGTAAAGACAGCTGGGCAAGCAAAGGTGATGGTCTCCAAAGGAGAGTCTCGCAGAAGGAGTTGCGGAAAACTTTCGCCAGATCAAAGGCTATCAACGCAAACAGGACGTATGATGAGCACGTCAATTCCAGGGCTCAGGAGCCGCTGACCAGTATGAGACGCCGGGCTCTGCTAAGGAAAGCCAGCTCCCTACCCCCGACCACTGCCCACATCCTCAGTGCGCTCCTGGAATCTCGAGTGAACATACCTCAGTACCCGTCCACAGCTGTCGATTTCAAATATTACCTGAAGGAACATAATGAAAGAGACTTTTTCTTGGAACTGGTAAAAGACATATCTAACGACTTGGATTTAACTAGTCTCAGCTACAAAATCCTGGTGTTTGTATGTATTATGGTTGATTCAGACCGCTGTTCCTTATTCTTAGTGGAAGGCACGGCCAATAAGAAGACATTGGTATCAAAGTTCTTTGATGTTCATGCAGGTATCACAGTTTTACCGTCTCTGACTAACTCGGATGAAGTTCAGGTTCCCTGGGGAAAAGGAATCATTGGATATGTTGCTGAGCATGGAGAAACTGTCAACATCCCTGATGCTTATCAGGTGTGTAATAGTGTGTGTGCGTGTGTGTGTGTGTGTGTGTGTGTGTGTGTGTGTGTGTGTGTGTGTGTGTGAATCCGTTCTGTTTTAGTTTTTCAAGTGATGCAGCACTTTCAGCTGAATCCCCCCATATCAACAGAGACACGAAAGATACACATTTTAATGACCAATGGCCACTGAGCTGAAGGACTTAATAGACTGCGCACTGCCCGAGCATTGTACTTAGTATGTTGTCTGTATATTGTATGTTATTTTTGTTCCTTATCTGTTTTTGTGGGTGGGCTTTTGTTATTGTATGTCTTTAAGAGAAATAAAGATAGAAATTTGATTAAAAATAAAACATTTTAATGACCAAGAAACACATGTATTTTATCACTATCAACAGTCAACAGTATGAATGTTGTTAAAACATAATTTTATACCAATATTTTGATGCAAATGAGACCTTGAGCACAACACAAAAATGTATCTATTGTATACTGCAATGTACATGTGCATTCTGCACAATGCACATTAGTGGGCAAAACTGATAAACCGTGAATTTATTAACAAGACAACAATTGTTAATTGCTGACATGATACAATTTCAAAACGTCCTGTTAAATTATCACTCTCTTAAAAATGTTATTGATGTGTTCCTTTTGTTCTGCTTCCCCATCATGCATTGCAGGACCGTCGTTTCAGTGACGAGATTGACAAGCTGACAGGTTACAAGACCAAGTCTCTGCTGTGCATGCCTATCTGCAACAGTGACGGAGAGATCATCGGTGTGGCTCAGGCCATCAACAAGAGTCCTGGAGGAGCTGCCTTCACTGAGGACGATGAGAAGGTACAGTAGTTTAGCATAAAGCTAAAAAAGTTGATTTCCATTACAACTATTAACACTCCGTTGTGAGACTATTACTAGATGAGTCCTGCGCTGAATTTATCTTTGAGTGTGACTCTCTGCTTCTAACTGTGCTTCTCCTGAATACTTCACACATTATCCCGCAATTATCGCAATTCTCATTGTTTGAACCAAGAATTATAAAGCTATAAGAGTTATGCCTTTGTCTCCGAGGGAACATCTCACATCTTTTATATCAGCTTCCTGAAACTATTAATGCAATGAGTTAGAAACTCCAAGGAAGACACATCTAGACCATGTTAAGACCACTTACAACTTAGACACCACTGACTAGTTCTCATCTGAATCATTTGAAAGGAATCTATTCATTAGTTGAAACCACCTAGGTCACTCATTTCTACCATTCTGATCAGAATCAGAAATCGTTTTATTGCCATGCAGTCTTTCAACGTATTAGGAATGTGCTTTTGGTCGTGGTGTATAACATGGAGACAACATTAGACAGGGCGCAGTGACGAGACAGGACAGTGCAAAGACAGGACGGTGCACAGGGCGAGTACAAAATGCTTGTTTTGCAAAAACGGATAAGCTAAGAAAAATAACAATAGCCTATACCAAAATGGTGCGGTCAGTGTATATCCAGTGAGTGAGCAGATAGATGTGTGTGTGAGTGTATGTACAGTATGTGTATGTGTGTGTGTGTGTGTGCGGTGTGATATGTGGTGCGGTGTGTTCTATACAGTATGTTCAGTGGTCATGTGCAAGTTCCTCTCAACGGTGGCGGGGTCCTTGGTGGGGCAGGGGTGGTGGGGGGGAGCAGGGGGGAGTCGGGACACAAGTTTTGCTGATGAGGCTGGTGGACGTGGGGAAGAAGCTGCCTCTCTGAGGTGCAGACATGGTCCTGATGGACCGCAGCCTCCTGCCTGAGGGGAGTGGCATGAAGAGATTATGGCCGTGGTGGGAGGAGTCGGCCGCAGTCTTCCTGGCCCACTTCAGGGTCCTAGAGGTGTGCAGGACCAGGAGGGAGGGCAGGTTGGACCAGGAGGGAGGGCAGGTTGCAGCCGATCACCTTCTCGGCAGATCGGATCAGGACTTGATGATGGAGGTGTAGAAGAGTACTGTCATTTTCTTTGGTAGTCTAAATTTCTTTAGGTGTCTCAGGATGATGCTCATTCAGTTCTGTTAATAGCACCCAAAAAAACACTCTAAACTACACTGTAAATTCCATAATGTAGAAATGTGATCTATTAAATGTTTACATCGTACTCCAGTCACAACACAGCAGTGGTGTTGTTTAGTTCAGCATTGTTGTTACTGGGGAGGGAATATGTTCCCATTACCCATTACCATATGAAGGATTGCAAGAGCTCTGTAATCTTAAACAAATCACTCACATATCTCACTCATATCGCCGTAAAAGTGATGGTTCTCTGTATGGAAAATAGCATGGTTCTCTTTGGTTCCTAGAGAGAAGTGGTTTCAGCAACATAGCAGCGTTCTATTACTGGTCATTTGTTTTGAGTAAAATTAAGTGTTTCTCCACCCTTTACTCGTCTTTCAGACTGTCATGTTTCTGGCCGGCTCTACCTCTATCCAAATGGACAAGTGTCTATCGTTAAGTCAGACCTTAAGGCAAATTGATGCACCTGTATAGAAAATATCTTTCAGTTTTATACTATTTTGTTTGACAATAATCAAATTACAGTTGATCTAATGACAATTAAAATAGAAGCAAAGTAACTTCTAAGTAATTTTTACTTCTACTCTAAGTCATACAGTGGAGTATATGACATTACACACAGCGCTGCATCAAATTTTTCTTATGTGTCAGCTTTTGTTGCCACACAAAGGGTCAGAAAGTCTTTGCATCATGAGTTTAAGCTGTAAACAGATGAGCCAAGCTCGCCGTTGTTGGGGCTCGTGTATGGCACTGATGTTCCTGATGGAATCTGCTGATTCCTAATAAACTGTTATTTGGCACAGTCACTCATTTAGCTCACTCCTCGGTCTCTGAGAAGCGTAATGAGCCGTGTTGTGCTCTTCCATGGAGGGCAGCTGTCCCTGGGATGTGTGGGAGAGTTGTGCACCCTGACCCTTGGACTGTCTTGTTTCATCAACGCATCTCTTAACCCCGGTTGGCTGGGCAGGAAACTTGCTCGGAAACATGAAGTCGAAGAAATCTCCCACAGTGAACATGTTAAACCCTAACGCACCATTGAAGATATTCCTGACGCATCCTGTGCATTCTGCCGTAGGTATAGACCGAAAGCCCCTGATTATTAGATTTAGACGCGTTCCACTGGGTATAATGAACAGAAATGACGCACACGTTTTTTTCTTCGTGTTTTTCTGCATGTTTCACATTGCATTAGCATCACGCTAATGCTTGGGAGGGCTGCAGCTGAATTAGTAATGAATCCCTATGCCACTGTAGTATCTGAGAGCACAGAAAGGTCCACACGACATGTTCTCCACGTACAGAGCCAGCAAGCACCGCTTTAACTATGTAGGTAATGTGGAAAATGAAGGGGTGCCCCGGTGGCTCAGTGGGTTGAGGCGCTTACCATATAAAGGCTAGTCCTTACCGCAGCGGCGTGGGTCCGAATCCGGCCCACGCCCTTTGCTGCATGTCTTCCCCTCTCTCTCTCTCCCACCTTTCCTGTCTGTCCTTCAACTGTCTATCCCATTAAAGCAGAAATTCCCTAAAAAATATCTTTAAAAAAAGAAAATGAATGCTACAGTATGCCCTCCATTATAATGCTCTGTTATGGAATGGTTGAAACACATTATATGACTCAGTTCTTAAATGCCATTCTCAGTAAATTGTGTTGTGTTGATTCCCTGCAGGTTTAGGGAGTCCTAGGGAGCGAGGATAATGGTTGTACTCATGCATAATTGTATTTTCTCATTATCTTTATTTGAAGAATACACAGATTGGATTTCTAATATGCAAATATTATGTTGACTTCATGATGCAGTTTCTGGACCTCACATTGTCACTTTGTTTTATTTGTTTCATTTTGCAGTATCTTATAATACTAGTTAACAAAAATAGATCTTAGATTGTATTTTTTGTATTTTTCCAAGTAGGACAGTAAAGTGTAATATACAAGTTCCTTCATTTAAAATGTACCTACAAATACAGTTCAATACTGTTGAGGGTTAGGGTTAAGGCTAGCAGCCAAACTGTCCCCTCTCTCTGCGTCCTCTAATTCCTGTCCCCATTGCGCCACATTTCCTGGCACATTGAGTTGAAGCAATACTCTAATAAACACTATGGTAATAACCACTTTCACACAAGTTCCCAATTGTTTTGAGTAAATATGCAGAGAGAGAAAAGAGAACTCAATTTCTCAGTGGAGCTACAGACTGATGCTACAGATTTACAGTTAATAATATAATCAACAGGTTATCTGGCAGATTGTGCCTCTGGATGGAATGAACACCATTATACTGATGATACGATATTCAAATTCTATTTGTAACACCTCTGTATAGATGTAGTCTTTGGCATCACTCATTCATACTGATATCGAGTAAGGTGGTGAGACAAGTCAAGTCAGACAGTAATATCCCATGTTCCTGCCTACCAGCCATAGTGTAGCATGGGTTCAACCTGTGCACAACATCCCAGCCATTTATAACTGCTGATAACCCTGAGGATGTCGGCATCCCACCGTGAAGAGGACCCCAGTGTTGTCCTTTATTCCGCTCCCTGTGTCCCTACAGTGCCTGAATTAAATCTAAATTAAATGCCCTTTAAAATAATTGAAGCTGTCTGGTGTACCTCTGGCGTGAGTCCTGGCAGGATATTGCCAGCAGTGGCTTTGAGAGGCAGGCTTAATGGAATGACATGGACTCATGACAGCTGCAGTAGAGTCATGTGAGCCACAGACCTGGTCTGCTGGCTGACAGCAGTCCGGGGGCTCGCTGGCACTGTCGCTTTGCGCCTCATTGGACAGACGTCAGCGGCACAGAGCAGGAAACAGTGCTCCCTTCTTTTGATTGGCTGAACTCGTGCTGAACTGATGTTGAAACGCTGCTCTGTGGCTCGCTGCCCAGGGAGCGGCCCCTCAGAGAAAATCAGAGTAATTAGTGCCAATTTGGGCTTCAAGTGATGATCATTAAAGAGGGAAAGGCCTGTAACCTTTCATCGAATGCCCTCTTTCTCTGGTTTCTCTTTTTTTCCCAGGGAGGGGATCTCTGTGATTCAGACGTGTCTGCAGTGGCCGAGGTTGGGTTAGGGTTAGGGTGTTACCGCAGGCCTGCCTCTCGCATTGACATTCAAAATGGCCGACATTGAGGGAAACATGCTGTGTTGTCTGTTCACTTGATAAGATAAGTTATATATATATATATATATATATATATATATATATATATATATAACTTATCTTAACTAATTAACTAATGATCCTCAGGAGGGGAAATTTGGGCATTACAGCAGCAGAAAGATAGAACAGAACAGAAGAGGTACAGAATAAAATCAAGAATCAAGGGCGAATCTCCTGAGCACAGCTCTGTACTCCTCCTCATGAATGACACCGAGGCCCTGGTCACGGAGATTGCAGGGGCCTGCGTTCCACCAACGAAAACTGTTGATTGTCTTCGTTAATGTGAGGCAACACCGCCGCTGGGTCTGGAACGGATCAAGCTGTCTTGTCGGTTATTACACCCTCGACTCTGGGGTCTGATATTTGTTTTTGTGGAGGATAGGTCCCCTAGTGCTAATGCTGGTCTGCAGAACACAGGGAAACCACCGAGGAGTCACTACCCTTTAAAGGCTCTCATTCATCCAGTGGAATTAAGGTCTATAAAGAACTGGAGCGCTTTACAGCCACAGCTCCTCAGGAGAGTCTGGCTGAGAGGTAACACATGTGCGTAAATCCACCCCAGCGTCGTTACTCTGAACACACTGCACCCTCAGAATTCATTGTGTCAACGTCAGCTTTAAATGTCTTTTTTTTAGACTAATAATATTAAAATGTCACTTTAGAGCAGTTCATTGTCATAGCTAATTGGATGTAGTGTTCATCTACTGTTGCTGGGTTACTGGCCTGCTGCATCGCTCACTGACTGTGCGTCTTGAGAGCTGGTTTTACCCAACGAGCAGTGGCCTGCATGTGGAAATGAGCAGTGGCCTGCATGTGGAAATGAGCAGTGGCCTGCACGTGGACATGAGCAGTGACCTGCACGTGGAAATGAGCAGTGGCCTGCATGTGGAAATGAGCAGTGGCCTGCATGTGAAAATGTGCTGTTCAAGTGTTCTGGGAAACTAGGCCACGGAGACGCCCTCGCTCCGCGAGGAACCGCAACGCCGCCGTCACTGAACGCCCACGATGTCCCTTCCTGTCCCCCTCAGAACTAGGCCCCTCAGAGCTAGGCATAAGACAGGGAGGAGACAGGATCATTCATTTTCACCTGCTTTGTGAACTGTCTGAAATTATTCATGGGGTAATTAAATAACAAAGAGCTGGCCTCATTGTGGAATTTGTCTCGGTGTGGATTCCTCTGGCATTAATATTTGTGCTGTGCTGGCGCAAGCCTGCATCATCCTCGTGACATCAGAGGAACCGGAGGCTTTGCTCCACATACACCGCTGCAGCCGGGGAACAGACAGGCTGGGGAACACTCTGGGAACAGACGGATGGTGGAACACTCTGGGAACAGACGGATGGTGGAACACTCTGGGAACAGACGGATGGTGGAACACTCTGGGAACAGACGGATGGTGGAACACTCTGGGAACAGACGGATGGTGGAACACTATGGGAACAGACGGATGGTGGAACACTCTAGGAAGAGACGGACTGGGGAACACTCTGGGAATAGACAGACTGGGCAATGCAATATTGATCTCGCATCACAACACATGACATGAATGAATACAGTCTTGGCTAGCTCCATGAGTTAAACAGCTGTCCTAGCCTAGGCCTGTATCTACTGAACCTCTGTCATAACACTTAGACATAGATAGATAGATAGATAGATAGATAGATAGATAGATAGATAGATAGATAGATAGATAGACAGACAGACAGACAGACAGACAGACAGACAGACAGACAGACAGACAGACAGACAGACAGACAGACAGACAGACAGACAGACAGACAGACAGATAGATAGATAGATAGATAGATTAGACAGATAGATAGGCTGCTATTCAAGGCCGTGGTCAGCTAGCTTCACTATTAAACTACTCTTCACGGGTAAATCCTGAGGTCTCCAGGCAAACACTCTTGTTTGTAATGCGGCCCTGTATAATGACCTGCCTGACAGAATCTAATTAGAGCGAGCAATGCTTTACTTGAGTTTCCCCCGTTACTTCTACAGGCAGATCTATAGCTGGGTCCCCAAAGTCCAGCCTGGTAATCAATCTGTTCCTGCTGGCTCTATTGATGGCCCCAGCAACCCTGGAAGATTATTATTATGCAATTTCATAGGACTGTGGAAATGAAGGTCTATGTACAGCATGGGCTTCAGCTTGAGCTTCAACTTTTTTGTTCAGTGTGTGAAAGCAATATTTAAGGTAAAATGATTTATGTGTCAGGATGCACAAGGACTGCTGGGATGGTAACCTTTATCTTCCTCTTTTACATGTGGCATAACATTGTAATCGGTCAGGTAACCGCACCGAATTAACATTTTGAAATGAATAAACGGTTTGTAATTGAACGCTAATGCGTGTTGGGGTAACAATCACTTCCTCTGCCAGACAAGCAAGCAAGCAATTAGGAAGCAATGACGGAACAACCAAGCGACAACCTATCGATGAGAGGTTTGCTGGTGGAATTACGAAGCAGGTTCAAATGATGCTGTTGCCCTGACTCTGTTCACTCACCCTGAGCAGATGTGAGGCACTTATCTCCCCATCGCACTCTCACATTCTCCCTCCACTGAAAGAAGATCTCTCTTAAGAGGAACCAGGTGCCACTCTAGCGCTGGCCACACCTGAACAGCCTCTCATGTAGGTATCGTCTCCGGGTTCCTGGCCTTTCCTTGCACAGTTGGTTGCAGAGAGTAATATGAGCAGAGGCCAGCGCCGAACACTGAGAGGAGAGCAGCAGCCCGATATCTATTGATACTTAGTCAAAGGGTAGTTATAAAAGCAAGGGCCTAGAAGATGCTGCTTTATCATGTAACTCAATAAAGCTAACCTGAGACTAGAGCCTTCGGTGCAGATTAGAGCTGGCAGACACTATGGGGGTTGTCACACAGGTTTTAGAAAAAGGGGGAACAATAGCATTTATTTACCCAATAATAATCAATAATGAATCCGTTCAAAAATCAATACTGAAGTCAATAAAGGAAAATAAAAAAGTAACTTGACCGACAGTAATGGATCCTAACTCAGTGGGGTATTGCTTTGGTCCAAATCTATACGGGCATTTTGCTGTCACTAGGCGTCTTTGTTCGTAAATCTAACATGTCCTGTTATGTTATGTTGTCAGCTAGCTGGGAAAAGGTACCCATTGGCGAGCTGATAACATGGTTACTATTCACTCAGCTAACATTACTCTTGTGTTGCCTATGCTAGCTAATAGACTGACATGTGGACTGGTTCTATCTGTAATTTCCCTTGTAGTCCTATTAACTCTCAATACTGTAGCAAAACTACATGTGTAGTAGGGCTGCACGATATTGACAAAAACGTACATTGCAGCAATATACTTTTTTTGCGATATATATTGCGATATGTAAAACAAGGCGTGGGAGTCCCCGATTAGTTCTCGGCCTCTTTTCTAATCTTGCTAATTGCTACCTGTGCTGTCGCCGGGCTTGGCTTGATGTTCATTGGTGCATTAGCGCCTCCTACTGTTGCGAAGCTATATCTCAGTAGGCATAGCAGGAAAAAAATTGCAGGCCCAGCGATGTGACTATTGCGCAAGCGCACATCGTAATGACGATGTGTAAAGGATATATTGTACAGCCCTAGTGTGTAGGTCCACTACTGAGTGTAGGTCCACTATTGAGAGAAGGACATCCTCTGGCGGGCACCCAAGGCCGGTGAATGAGTCGAGTTCAGATGAACTGTTTTAAGTCCTGAAAGTCAGAGACGCTCGTTAGCTCTCAGTCTAATTATATATGACTTGTTTCAAATGCGCAGTCAGTTGCAGACCATCAATAGGCTAGACAGTCCATCACTTATAAACTAATGTTTAGCAAGAACACAGAAACACATAAATAATGAAAGAAATACGGATACTCTATATACATCCAATCACACTAGCAGGCCTATATGGTTCTATTTCTGATTGTTCGTTTGTTCCAAATAATTTATACATTTGGAATAAATAGCAATAACACAGGAGACTTTCCTACAGAAGTGGTGGAGAGTCTCTTAGATAGGAGCACATGGTGACTTCCTATAGAGCTTGTCCTGCTTATACTAAGAGCTCTGATAACACACAATTCACACGGCACACCTACTCCCAATCTATCTATATACTCACTGCATGCCTCTGAGAATAGTTTTGGATCATGACCAACATAGGAAACGCTGCTGGGTATCCATCAGGCTGTTGATTAGGTTATGACTCACCAATGTGAAAAACGTGTATAATCTGTCAAGGAATTCATGTTTTCACCTTGTGGCATTATGGGTCAAACCAGTCAGTCAAATGGTGAAATGTCAACCGAATTGATCTATTTGTCTGCTAGTGAAAGGACACTGTTCATTGGCTTCATTTCAGAACGCTTGCTTTCTTAAACACTGAATCACAATACAACTCTGATGTTGTCTTTGTATTTCCCCAGAGCACACTTGGCCTAAAAAAAAAAACATTCCTGACATTTGAAAGACGACAGCTTCGCAGTGAAGCTGAAAAAGTAGCAAGATTTACAACCACAACAAGGCAGCTCTTGAAACCCCCGACGGTCAGATATGCACTGAGGCTACTCAGTGACAGAGAGGACATAAGAGGAGAGAAGGCTCTCTCCATGTTGATGGTGGATACCGACTCTCCACCTCCAGCATCCTCTGACCTTGGACTGTTGAGCCGTAGCTTTGTTCTTCTGGATCTGTTGCATGTGGGGCTGTCTTCGAACACGGAAGCCCTTTGTTGCTGCGCGGCGGGCCCAGAGGCGAGGCTGTGACGAGCTGAGCTGTGCTGACCACCAGTGTCTGACATTTCCACAGGTGCTGCAGATGTACCTGCCCTTCTGTGGGATCGCCATCTCCAACGCCCAGCTCTTCGCAGCCTCCAGGAAGGAGTACGACCGGAGCAGGGTAAAAGCTAGGGTCTTGGGTGGGTGGGTGATGCTGACCGGGAGGCCGGTTATTGATCTCCCCCCTCATGCTGACCGGGAGCCTGGGTATTGATCTTCAACAGCCCACTTGCTGGCACTGCAGAGGGGCCGAGGGGGCCGTGTGCGGGGGGAGAGGGGGTCTGCCTGGCTGTGTGCGGGGGGTGGGGGTCTGGCTGGCTGTGTGTGGGGGGTGGGGGTCTGGCTGGCTGTGTGTGGGGGGTGGGGGTCTGGCTGGCTGTGTGTGGGGGGAGGGGCTCTGGCTGGCTGTGTGTGGGGGGTGGGGGTCTGGCTGGCTGTGTGTGGGGGGAGGGGCTCTGGCTGGCTGTGTGTGGGGGGTGGGGGTCTGCCTGGCTGTGTGTGGGGGGTGGGGGTCTGGCTGGCTGTGTGTGGGGGGAGGGGCTGTGGCTGGCTGTGTGTGGGGGATGGGGGTCTGCCTGGCTGTGTGTGGGGGGAGGGGCTCTGGCTGGCTGTGTGTGGGGGGTGGGGGTCTGGCTGGCTGTGTGTGGGGGGAGGGGCTCTGACTGGCTGTGTGTGGGGGGTGGGGGTCTGGCTGGCTGTGTGTGGGGGGTGGGGGTCTGGCTGGCTGTGTGAAGGGGGAGAGGCTCTGGCTGGGCCTGTACTGTAAATCTCACAGGGGGGCATTTGGAGACGCTATAATGCTTGTCACACATTGATCTCTCTCTCTCTGTTGTATTTTATCGAATTGGCATTGCTTTAGGTGAAGTGGCCGATTTAATTTTATTGTGGACTGCTCAGATGTTATATTGCCCTGTCTGTTTATGTATTAGGAATAATGATGATTGTGTTAATAGCTCAAAGAGGTGAAACATCTAGTTTTAAAGAGCCTTGAGTGGTATTTGGTGAAAGCCGGTCTACTTAGTGCTGTGGCCATTTGTCCAGAAAGGTAGTGAATGGTGTCTGCAGTGGTGCTTTTCTCTCCTGGCCGTCTGCAGTCTCTGCTGGAGGTGGTCAACGACCTGTTTGAGGAGCAGACCGACCTGGAGAAGATTGTGAGGAAGATCATGCACCGCGCCCAGACGCTGCTCAAGTGCGAACGCTGCTCCGTCCAGCTGCTGGAGGACATCGCGTCACCGGTGCGCTCTCTCTCACGTTCATTCTCTCTTTGTCTCTCTCTGCCTCCTTCTCTCTCTTTCCAGAGCAGGCGTTGACGAGGGGGTGTGAGCAGGGAGTGCGGAGTGACATTCAAAGTCGTGTATTTGTTTGACTTCCCACAGGTGGTGAAATTTACAAAGTCCTTTGAGCTCCTGTCCCCTAAGTGCAGCGCGGACACAGACAGCAGGTAAGAGCAGAGACAAGGTGGCCCTTCTGCATCCTTCGAAGAAATCTAGAAATCCTCTTCAGAATAGACATACTATAGAAAACCGTATACCTTCCTCATCTACGCAATCTCAGCCCCTTGACACATTCTTATATATAATAAAAAGGTTTGCTCTATGTTATACCGTGACGTCAAATGAGTTTGTGAGACTGATCAACTGAAACATAAAAAATAGGTCATGCTCACAGCCTTCTCCTCTGCTGAGCAGCTCTGAGAGCCTCTCCTCTCCAGCACGCAAATATTCCCTTTTCCCTCTGCTCCTGACGTCAGCGTTCTCACCGAATAACGTGTGCTCCGCCTCCTTCCCCTGCGCCCCCGAGCACCTGCACCCCCCCCCCCCCCCCCCCCACCCGCCCCACCCGCCGCAGGCTGAGCTGGCTCTCTGGAGGCCTCTCTCTCTCCGCAAGAACTTGGGAGAGAAAAGGGAGAGCGATGTGACGATTAATCTTCGCCAAAGTGCTGTGGAAGTAATATGCTGATTGTGAATGGAAGGCTTGCTGTAGGAGCACTCCTTCATTGGGTTCTGGTGCCTCCCTCTACTACCAGATATGGTTCAGGTTTGGGAATGGAGGGAGGGAGGGAGGGAGGGAGGGAGGGAGGGAGGGAGGGAGGGAGGGAGGGAGGGAGGGAGGGAGGGAGGGAGAGAGAGGGAGGGAGGGAGGGAGGGAGGCGAGGGAGGGAGGGAGAGAGATGGCTGAATACTGTGTGGGCTGTTCATGGATGAAAAACACCAGCAAAAGGAAGAGGAATTATCCGCCTAGTCTAGCTCAGGCTACAACTGACGTGGCCACTTCAAGGCTTCAGCGATAAGCGCGACAGTAATTAAAAAAGCATCATAGCAGAATAATATAGCAATCATGGAAATGTCAGCCGGTATGCCTGGCCAGGCCAGCCTCTCTGACGGCAGACACATCACAGCTGATTTGTGTTGCTCTTATCATGTAAAACGCACACTGCTCTTTTATAATGACAAATAAATGACCGTCTCCTGATTCCAAGTTTGGAAGTAAACAGAAATTATAACTAAGTCGTAAGGACAATGCATTTATGACGACGGCCTGCTTGAAGATTCTTTTTTTTCCCCATTGGGGTGGATGTTTGCAAGATTTATGAGTTTAATTATGTGAATAGATCTGACGTCAAAGGTCTCGGATTTTTAATGTACCCCAGATACCCTGCCCACCGCTGGGAGAGTAATGTTGAGGCAGTGTTAGGTTCTACTGCTGAGACTATAGCTATGGCTAGTCAGGGGGAGAGTAATGTTGAGGTAGTGTTGAGTTCTGCTGAGACTACAGCTACACCTATGCAGGGGGAGAGTAATGTTGAGGTAGTGTTGGCTACGGCTAGGCAGGGGGAGAGAGGGAGAGGCCATGGAGGGTTATCACAGAGATGTTTGGGGACGGGGAGAAACGCAGTCGCCGTGCCCATCATTGGGTCGTCCACAGAGCCTACAGAGAGGAATGGCAATGGGAAGCCTAGCGAGGACCCAACCAGTTCTCTGGCGTGTGAGTGTGAGGGTGTTTAGTGCGGAGGAAGACGATCAGACAATTAACTTTTCATTACTTCATAGGGTGCAGGGGAGGTTTATTGATATCCACCAGACATTCATTAAATACAAATCAAGCTAAAAAGAGGGCCAAGGAGAGGCAACAATGTACTTCCACACACACACACACACACACACACACACACACACACACACACACACACACACACACACACACACACACACACACACACACACACACACACACTCTGAGAGATGTGAATAAAGAATCCCCTTTTCAAAGATGACAAGAAGGATGTTGTCAATGGACATAGTCCTCTCAGTTAAATCAGGAAATCTCAGTACTATTTCCGCTCTCTATCCTCTATATCATAAATGTTTATGGTTTCTTATTATTTGAGAACAACCCAGATATTTCATTTCCTGCGTCCCTAGTTTCAAAGACAGTATGGAGAAGTCATCCTACTCCGATTGGCTCATCAACAACAGCATCGCAGAGCTGGTGGCATCTACTGGTCTCCCCGTGAACATCAGTGACGCCTACCAGGATCCCCGCTTCGACGCAGAGGTAAATAACCTCAACTGCACATCCCCCAGGACACTATAGGTGCCGTATGTACATTTCATACTTTGCTGAAGCGCCTATGCAGGAATGATGTTTATTGGTTAGATAAATCGTGAGAATCGAGCCTCCTCAAAGAACCAGCGATATTAAACCTTTCATTGTTCCATGCTGTCACATGATTATGAATTATACAATAACCCTTTGATATGGCTTTGTCAGTATTCTCTCTGATATAGAACTCCCTCTCTCCGCTGGTGATGTTCACACATAATAAAGAACACCCATGTTTCCCACAATGCTTTTGAAAATTCCATTACAGGCGAGCCACATATGCATAGTTAATAGTTCAGCTGCTGCTGATACTGGCCTGCATAGTTGAAACTGGCCCAGTCTCTCTACATACAGGAGAGACATACAGGAGAGACATCACAGTATGTGCTCTAAAGAGTTCCAAAGCGGAAGCAGGAAGAGAAAACCTCCACGGGACCTAAATTAGAAAAATTATGAGCTGTAGTGAACAGCGTGAGAAAAATATTTTTTTGATCCTGAATTGTGCCATGACCATCACATGATGTTTGTCAATTTAAAACACACAATTTTACTCATCTCGATTAACTCGCAAGTTAGCTAATATTAGCTAGCTCACATTACACTTGTTAAACACTCACCAAAACCTTGTAAAGCCAATCTTGCATGCCAGCTCTTACAGAACTGTCTAACTCTACTTTCGCATTCCTGCAGCTCTCAACATGGCCAGACTAATAGTGATTTTCACCTCTTTTAATGACGTGTTCTAAAAAACTGCTTTACAATATTACGACAAACTGCGACTTTCTTGACTTACAAATTATGTTTTAAATTGACAAACACCATATGTGTATGTATGGTCACGGCACAATTCAAATAGGATCAAGAAATAATTTGTTTATCGCCATTGACTACCGTACATATTTTTTTCCGAAATAAGGTCCCATGGAATGGCTCTTCCTGCTTCCACCTAGGCGCTCTATATATGCTAACGCGTGCGGTTTGTACTTTATGCAGCTCAGCTTCTGTCTCTGTCCCCAGGCAGACCAGTTCTCGGGCTTCCACATCCGCTCCGTGCTCTGTGTACCCATCTGGAACAGCAACCATCAGATCATTGGTGAGTCCCCCAGTGGCTCCTCCTCCTCTCATGCACTCTTCTAGATGGTCGACTCCTTAGTGTACTCTGTGAGATCAATGATGGCCGCCGTCAGAAGAGCAGATGCCATTGTCTCTAAGCGATTTTGATAACAGGAGTGGGAAGCCAACCAAGCAGATGTCCAGCTGCTCTGCGGTGCTTTTAACCCTGCTACGTCTGGAGAGACAAATTCTCAGTTCTCATTGTGTTGTTGCTGTTGTTGTTGTTGTTGTGGTTGCGGGGAAAGTCGTCAAAGCAAAACTGCTCCGTTAAAATGAGGTAGAAGTAGTGTGATTAAAGCCCTGGCACACTATCCGTCCTGGCGCTCAGAGGAGGGAGTCCCCAGCTTCCACACTGACACCCTGGGATAAATCACTGATCGCCAGCCTGCCGTTGGCGCTGGATATTGCATGGAGAGGCAACGCTGGAGACTCCACTCAGGGCGGCTGAGATCTGAGTCAGGAAGTTATTCGTTTTGTTTGAGTGCAAAGAGATCAGCGTGGGGGCCAGGGAAAGCACCAGCGCAGGCGGTCAGCTGCAACCAGGCTGCGTCTGTGTGTGTGTGTGTGTCTGTGTGTGTGTGCAAATACATGTCTGTGTTGTTGTGTAGGTATGTGGGTGTATGCATGTGTAGGGACTGGTATAGAGAGGGGGATGGGTGAGAGAAAGAGAGTGTAAGAAAAAAAAGTGTGTGTGTGGGAGGCATCAATCAGGACCGGGAACAAAAGCCATTATAAGCACACAGCAGCAGCAGAATGATCAAGTCAAGGATCCGGTCGTTCAAAAGTTTGATCTTATCTACAAAGGTTAATGCTCGCCTCTATAGAAGGAGAATAAAGGACAAATACCCTTGAGCCAGAAAAGGAAATGGAAGGCCTGGCACAGAGACGTCCTTCCACAGTGCTCTGATGATCAAACTCCCAGACTGTTGTTGTCTTCAGAGACTGTGCAGGCAGCACTTCGTGGAGGAAACACAAAGCTTGAAAACTTCAACGGCAGTTTTGATGGAATCTCTCCAGAGATGAGAGACAGAAACATGATGATGGGCCCCATTCACCGACCCCACTTACGCAGTTTTGACAAAGATTCTGACATTCACCAATGTTTTCTTATTTGGGATTTGTTCGTAAGAACAGAATCTACTGTACAAACACTCAAGAGCAGTCGTACACACATTTGAGGGCTGACATGTTTGTGCGAAATCATTGATTATTGCGTTTCCTTCAATTCTACAGTTGTATAATACTGTAGTTGTAGATTCCCAGTGACTGAAGCCTTAATTTGACACTCCTCTAAACATTATTTTTTGTTGACTCAAATCTAAAGATCCACAGGACAACTCGATAAAAATTCAAATTATTTAGTGAAAGAAAAAATTATCATAATCATTACAGTATCCACTCCATATGTCAAATTACATGCGTATTTTCTTGCACTTTGTTAAACGCATTTAACAAAGACTAGTCGTGAGGGGCCTACAGATGGCAGGAATGCCCAAGCCAAAAGCTAAGCCACTGGTAAAATACTGTTCATTGTCTGATAATTGGAGGTCGTCATACTGTATATGGAGGGAGCTTCCTGTATGCATAAGCTGTCTGCTAAGTGATGTGATGTATGGCAGTCAGTGAGTGTCAATGCTTCCACATCTATTATTGTTTGTGTTCAAGATTTTGTTGAATTATGTGAACACAAATAAAGTCATTCAAATGTGTGTTCCAGGTGTGGCTCAGGTGTTGAACAGGCTGGATGGTAAACCTTTCGATGATGCCGACCAGAGACTGTTTGAGGTACTTTCTTTATCTTTTAAAGCTGTGATATGTAAGATATTAATTAAGCAATAAACCACGAGAGGCCGTGTGTTATAGTGATTTTATAACAGCTAGGGAGCGTTGTTAGGCACGACGTGAAGCGGAGTGCCTAAAACCCCCCTAGCTGTTATAAAATCACTATAACACACGGCCTCGAGTGATTTATTGCTTTTATACAACGGTTACTACATCTATTAGTGTAAAATAAACACACAGCAATGTAAAATATTAACATTTATTCAAAACAAAGCATCATTCCCTCAATTCCGCCGAGCAAAATAGTTCCCCTAACAAAAGGGTTGCCAAGCAACAACAACAACTACAATGCATTGGATCAAATGGGAGGCGCATTAATACTGAAAATGGAATGATATGCGGTCCCAGGTGTGTGTTACAAAGTATTTTAACACGGCTTCCAGCCAATCAGAATCAAGAACCAGAACTAACCGTTGTATAATCCGATTTTAAACATTTCAATATTGCAAGATCAGTGAATGCCACGCCTCCTCTGTGAACACCATGTCTTTGTAGACCGCTGTTTGGCTCTGCTACTGCCATTTAAAACTTCTGTGTTGGGAACTACCAGTACTACCAGTGTATCAGAGCTACCAGTACACTACCAGTATTACCAGTATACCAGAGCTACTGTACCAGTACACTACCAATACTACCAGTACACCAGAGCTTCCAGTACACTACCAGTTCTACCAGCATACCAGAGCTACCAGTACACTACTAGTACACCAGAGCTACTAGTACACTACCAGTACACCAGAGCTACCAGTACACTACCAGTACTACCAGTACACCAGAGCTACCAGTACACTACCAGTACTACCAGTACACCAGAGCTACCAGTGCTACCAGTACACCAGAGCTTTAGAAAGAAATACAGGGTGGAGCAGAGGATGCCTCCTCCCATAGAGTCGTGGCCACACCTGATTCAATTTGAGTGCATTCCTGAGATTCAGTCTTCCATATGTGGGTGTGGCCTTATTAGGAAGTGTGGGCGTACCCAAACACACACGTGTTAACTCTGAAGCAGACTGAACTTAGAAACTTCCCTCACCCAACCAGCCCATAAGATCGTTTGTAGTGTGAAAGTTACATATTTCAGTTATCATTCTATCCATGAATGGAATGGCTTCATGTGTATCTCCCATGGCTTTGGGGATTCTAACTTCCCCTCTCCTCTCAGGCGTTTGTGATCTTCTGTGGCCTGGGCATCAACAACACCATCATGTACGACCAGGTGAAGAAGTCGTGGGCCAAGCAGTCTGTGGCTCTGGACGTAAGAACCCCCCCACCCCTCCCCTTCCTCAATTTAGCATTAATGAGCACTTAGCATTAATTTAGCTTTAATTAGCATTTGATTGTGTTAAATGGACTGTGCTGTTTTGGAGGTAGGATTCATTGAGTCTGGGTCTGTGGTCTGTGTAGTGAGACAGAGTGGTGGGTTGTACTGTGCTGTGGAGGCTGCTGGCCTACATTTGGAGGGCCTCACTCCTCTCCTCCTCTTCTCTCTCCTCTCTCCTCCTCTATCCTCTCCTCCTCTCTCCTCTCCTCCTCTATCCTCTTCTCGTCTATCCTCTTCTCATCTATCCTCTCTCCTCTCCTCCTCTATCCACTCTCCTCCCCTCTGCTTCTCCCCGGTTCCCTCCATTCTCTCTCTTCTCCTCACTGGACTGTTTCATCGCCATAGTAGCCTCTTCATTCAGGCCAATCAAACCTTTTTTTGTGTTTGACTGCTACTGTACACGTCTTTTAGGAAACCTCCCCCTCCTCCTTGCCTTTCCTGTCAGGGGGTCTTTGTTGTTTTTCTGAGTGGCGTGTTTAGTGTAGATGGTATTAACAAAGCACTGATCGCTCCCTGTGCTTGGTATTGATTCATAATGAGAGGTAGTGAAAAGCAATCTCTTATCTGACCAATGATAAGCAGCCGTCCATGGGCAGATTTTTGTGATTGACCAGGATAACGAGCTCAAAGTTGGGCTGTGGTGGTGTTGAAGGTTGTGATGGTGATGGTGGTGGTGGTGGTGATGATGGTGATGATGGTGGCGGTGGTGGAGGTGATGGTGGTAGTGGAGATGTTGGTGGTGGTGATGATGGTGGTGTTGGTGGTGATGATGGTGATGGTAGTGGTGGGGGTGATGATGATGGTGGAGGTGGTGGTGTTGATGGTGATGGTGGTGATGATGGTAGTGGTGATGATGTTGGTGGTGGTGGAGGTGGTGGTGATGGTGGTGATGATGGTGATGGTGGAGGTGGAGATGATGGTGGTGGTGGTGGTGGTGATGGTGGAGGTGGAGATGATGGTGGTGGTGGTGATGATGGTGGAGGTAAATGGTAAATGGACTGCACTTATATAGCGCTTTTATCCAAAGCGCTTTACAATGACGGCCTCTCATTCACCCATTCACACACACATTCACACACCAAGGCGCCAGCCTGCTCATTGGGAGCAATTTGGGGTTCAGTGTCTTGCCCAAGGACACTTCGACAGGTAGTCAGGAGGAATCGGGATTCGACCCGCTCTACCTCCTGAGCTACACAGAGGTGATGATGTTGGTGATGGTGGTGATGATGGTGGTGTAGGTGGTGGTGATGTTGGTGATGGTGGTGATGATGTTGGTGTAGGTGGTGGTGATGGTGGTGGTATAGGTGGTGGTGGAGGTGGTGTTGATGGTGTTGATGGTGGAGGTGGTGGTGATGGTGGTGGAGCTGATGGTGGTGGTGGAGGTGGAGATGATGGTGGTACTGGTGATGGTGGTGGTTGTGGTGGTGATGGTGGTGTTGTTGTTGTTGTTGGTGGTGGTGGTGGTGATTATGGTGGTGATTGTGGTGATGATGATGGTGATGGTGGTGATGGTAGTGGTGGTGGTGGGGGTTGTGTTGATGGTGGTATGGTGGTGGTGTTGGTGGTGGTGGTGATGAAGGTGATGGTGGTGATGATGGTGGTCGTGTAGGTGGTGGTTATGGTGGTATAAGGTGGTGGTGTTGATTGTGTTGGTGGTGGAGGTGGTGGAGCTGATGGTGGGGGTGTTGATGGTGGTGGTGGTGGTGGAGGTGGAGATGATGTTGGAGGTGACGGTGGTACTGATGATGGTGATGGTGGTGGTGGTGGTGGTGATGGGGTGGTGATGAAGGTGATGGTGGTGATGATGGTGGTCTTGTAGGTGGTGGTTATGGTGGTATAAGGTGGTGGTGTTGATTGTGTTGGTGGTGGAGGTGGTGGAGCTGATGGTGGGGGTGTTGATGGTGGTGGTGGTGGAGGTGGAGATGATGGTGGAGGTGGTGGTGGTGGTGGTGATGGTGGTGGTGTTGTTGTTGTTGGTGGTGGTGGTGGTGGAGGTGGTGTTGGTGGTGGAGATAGTGTTGATGGTGGTAGAGGTGGTGTTGATGGTGGGGGTAGTGGTGGTGAGGGTGGTGATGGTGGTGGTGGAGGTGATGGTGATGGTGTTGGTGTTGATGGTGGTGGTGGTGGAGGTGGTGTTGGTGGTGGTGGTGGAGATAGTGTTGATGGTGGTAGAGGTGGTGTTGATGGTGGGGATGGTGATGGTGGTGGTGGAGGTGATGGTGTTGGTGTTGATGGTGGTGGTGGTGGAGGTGGTGTTGGTGGTGGTGGTGGTGGAGCTAATCATGGTGGTGGTGGTGTTGATGGTGGTGTTGTTGTTGGTGGTGGAGCTGGTGGTGATGGTGGTGGTAGTGTTGTGGTGATGGTGGTGGTGGTGGTGATGGAGGTGGATTTGGTAGTGGTGCTGTTGATGGTGTTGATGATGGTGATGGTGATGGTGGTGGTGATGGTGGAGGTGATGGTGGAGATGATGGGGTGGGTGGGGGGGTTGGCTGAGACAGAGCACTGTGTAGAGCTAGGGAGGTACAGGGAAGGAAAGAGCTAGCATGTAGATCGATGCATTGCCCCTGGCAGCACTAAATAAACATGAGGGATCTTGATCAAATAAAGAACTGCAAGAACCGTGTGAGCTATTTCTCCAAGGAAATGAGGGGAGCATGAGGATGGAATCGTGGCTGACACCTCTGTTTCTCCAGCCTTCCAGAGCTCTCTACAACCTTATAGAAGCTTGCCGGGCTGCTAGAATATTTTAACATTGATACATAATCATTCACTTTTTCTAGCCCTGGTCCATAGAACTGGAGTCTTCATACTGTACTGTAGGTTCATTGGGTTTTTGTTTTTGAAGCTGTATTTTATTCTTACCGAGTACTGCGCATGGTGACTATTACTGTGTTGTGATGTTTTCCTGACATGACAGTACATTAGAGCAATGAAGCCTGGCATCTACTTGATGTTGTTTTAATGAAGTTATGACTCAAAGCTGTGATTCTCTTGCAGGTCCTGTCATACCATGCCACCTGTTCCAAGACCGAGGTTGACAAGTTTAAGGTAATGGCTCTGTATAATCCACACTAACCAATGGGAACACATGGGGAAATTAGAGTACACCCTTTGTAATAGTTTAAGTTCGTGATCACGTGGTACAGTATGGAGACTGATATAATTGCTTTTTATAAGAACTTTCCTCAGCATTTAACCCCTACCCCTTCCATATGGCCATTTAATTGCCCCTCCACTAAGGTGAACATGTTTCTTGGTGAGGTTTAATGTCTAGTTGAAGCCATGGATATACACCAAAGGTGCCCTTTCCATGGGGATAACAAGGAAAATGCTTAAAATCACATTCACCTACTACTTCAAAGCGCATTGTGTTGCCTCTGGGTATGAAATGCGCTATATAAATAAAGCTTTGATTGATTGATTGATTGACTTCAACAATACTTAACTAACAGATTAACTGTTACAGATATACTGTACTGTATCTGTTTGGGTAAAAAGACACAAATCTAACATTAATTTAAACATTAAATACATTAAATGCATTGTTTGGGTCAAAATGCGGCTGCATTTTTCAGGTAGACCTTCAATCAAATGATAGATTTCAAAATGAGGCATTGGAACATTTACCTTCAGATGGAGAGAGAAAAATCATTAATGGCAGCACAGCAGAAATAGATTGATGGCTGGCCTCACAGAGCGCGTTTTGCGATTGCTTCCACATACTGCATTTCCACGGGCTGGGGGCTGCAAACAAACACTCCTGCAGGTCCCAGATGAAATGGATTTGTCCAATCAATACCCAATCATTTCATTGCATTATATATACGATCGAAACATGCCTTTTGGAATTTCACTCCATATCTTCGAAATGTCTATCTGTGATCCATTGATGAAGGTAGTTTTCCCTGTGACCATTAGCGCAAAGCAGGAGTAGGTTTGGTCTCAACATTGGTAGAGACCAAGGTGTGGAGATTAGGCAACGCTCCTGGGGATGTAGGTTTTCATTTTAAATCGCTGTCTATTGACCAGTTAGTTTATAATTCCAAACTATAATTCATAATTAGGACCTCACCTGAAACACTGAACATGCACCCGTTGTTTCCCCGTCAGCTTGCTCTAACTCTCTGGCCTTAGCCTGCTGCTGTCTTTCCTGCAGACAAACAAATTCATTAAATGGTGACATTTTCATGGGATTCACCCATTTTATGTTTCCTCCTGCTAGCAACCTGGCTGCTAGCCTACGGATGACAGAAGCCAAGGTTAGCTTTGCTAGCTAACTTGGTTAAATAACAGGCTGGTAACGTTACATGTAGGTAGATAGCTGGCTTTCATTATAAATCAATGTGGCTACTGGCTGGTAAGCTTACTAATGTTACCTTTATGCTAGGCTCTGGCTGGTGAAAAAGCTCCTGTTCCTTATCTTTTTTGGGTGGAGGTGGCATGATATGATATGGTAAAGTACAAACCATGTTGGCATGGACAAAAATAACTTACTGTTCAAAAAGAAAAATAGTGACCACCATTGCCAGCAGACACAGATCATCTCTCCCCTTCTGCGTGTCTGGCAGTAAATAGCCTACGATATTTGAACATATCATGTGAGCCTTCCGATCGAGCTAATATTTGAAAAAGAACCCCCCACCTTTCAGCCAATCAAATGCAAGCATTGGTCTTCTTGGAGATGTAGCCGCTGGGTGGGCACATCGGAATTATCTAATATCACTTCACTCCAAAGACAATGCAAATTAGTTCGCTCCAATATTGGTAGGGACAATTCTGTCCTCCCAAAATATTGGTAAGGACATGTCCCTATATGCAAACCTATGCCCTTGCCCGCACCTATGTGTTTGTGTGTGTGTGTGTATGTGTGTGTGTGTGTGTGTGTGTGTGTGTGTGTGTGTGTGTGTGTGTGTGTGTGTGTGTGTGACCTCCCAGCGCCCTCATCTGCCTCTAGCTCTTTCATAACTGCCCTACATATGGAGCTGGGCTCAGCTCACTCTACCAGGAATCCACACTATCGTAAATGTCACCGGCAAACAGCCTGACTGTCGTTCATAGCCCCCGCCGTTGAATTAGAGGAGCGCACCTGCTGACCTGTTAGGCAAACTGTTCGGAGAGGAGGGGGGGTCTGGTGGAGGAGGAGAGGGGGGGGGTCTGGTGGAGGAGGGGAGGTCTGGTGGAGGAGAAGAGGGGGCCGGTCTGGCGGAGGAGGGGGGGTCTGGTGAAGGAGGGGGGGTCTGTTTGGTGGAGGAGGGGGGGGTCGGGTGGAGGAGGGGGGGTCTGTTTGGTGGAGGAGGGGGGGTCTGGTGGCGGAGGAGGGGTCTGTCTTGTGGAGGAGAGGGGGTCTGGTGGAGGAGGGGGGGTCTGTCTGGTGGAGGAGAGGGGGCCGGTTTGGCGGAGGAGGGGGGGGTCGGGTGGAGGAGGGGGGGTCTGTTTGGTGGAGGAGGGGGGGTCTGGTGGCGGAGGAGGGGTCTGTCTTGTGGAGGAGAGGGGGTCTGGTGGAGGAGTGGGTGGGGGAGGGGCTGCTAGACACACGATGCTCATACACACCGTGTCTCCTCCTGGACCCTGGGGAACAGAACAGCCATGCCTTATTAGAATGGACAGGCCGGCAGGGTACACGGACCACCCCACATGGAGGCCGTATAGACAGAATGACCTCACTGTAGGTGTGAGCAATTACGCCTGACCCTTCGTTAGAACACGGCTTTCATAAGAAGGCAAGTGAGGCTTGGTTCACTATGAACTTGGTTTGGGGGAATCATCGGAGTGTCAAATCAAGTTTATTTGATAGCACATTTCATACAGCAGGTGTAGACTCAGCTGGCCCTCATTTACTAAGCGATTGTACGACAGAAACTGAGCATACAGTCATTCCCACACCAACTTCGGCATTTATCTATTTGGACGTGAGCAACCAAACCTCATGTCAAGTCTCAGCTTGTGTACGCAGGTTTGAGAATCGTGAGACTGATTCTGACTGGCATCTAAACATATATGCAGTCGCATATTCATCATATGTAGGCTACCCTATGTCAAAATATTATATTTTGTAAAGGCTGACTATGTGTCATATATCCCTAACATAATGAGTATTTTCCAATTGTTTGCAATTAAGGGGGTAAACAGGTAACAGAGTAATTTTGTTTTCATTTTGAGATAGCCCACTTGTTAGACTATGCAGCCTTATAAGTCTTAAAATGAAAGCAAGAATCCATCACGCCATGGCTACTGGTGACATAAGCCTAATTACACACAATCAAAATTAACAATTGAAAAACACTGGGTCGGTTTATTCAGTCACTTATTTAAATAAGAGCTTTGACAGTCATCAAATAACTGTCCGAGGAGAGAGGAGCTAGCCTCTAACCCTAGCCTACCGTAGATCAGCCTCTAACCCTAGCCTACCGTAGATTAGCCTCTAACCCTAACCTACCGTAGATTAGCCTCTAACCCTAACCTACCGTAGATTAGCCTCTAACCCTAACCTACCGTAGATTAGCCTCTAACCCTAACCTACCGTAGATTAGCCTCTAACCTTAACCTACCGTAGATTAGCCTCTAACCCTAACCTACTGTAGATTAGCCTCTAACCCTAACCTACCGTAGATTAGCCTCTAACCCTAACCTACTATAGGCTAGCCTCTAACCCTGGTTGAAAGAGGATATTTTACAGGATGAAATTCACACAGGTCTTTGCTCTAATTTGAGATTTTGTTTCTTTGTAATTTATTGTCACAATAAATCCTCAAATTGCCAGCGATTTGTCTGCAGTGGTTTTTGTATAGGCTACACACTTACAAACACAGAATGCTTTCATATGTCTGACTGTGTTAATTTACAGGCGTGAATCATCCTTTAAGATCAAATTGTAAAACGCGAGACGGTTTTCTGGGACCACAGAAATCTTTCCATGGAGAGTGATGAGTGGCTATTGGATGAGTGCTTGGAGAAATGTATGTAGGCTACTTTGCATCTCCATGTTGTGAACAGCAAGGGTGAGGCCAGAATATGTAGGTGCGTGATATTCAGATTACCATTACCATTGATTTCAGCCGCCACATTCATCAACGCCTGATCATTTGTACGCTGAGATTGGCGAGATACGAATGTTTGATGAATCACACGTGAATGCTGTCATACCATAGTTTCTGCGATCGGATCTGTGCTGAAAGAGCTAACCAGATGTATGGAGAATCGGGATGACTCGAAACGCAGATGGAGGGCTCGTTCGAGGACGACCTAGAAAGAGACTTGCTCAGTAATGTGCAGTCTCAGAATGAGCCCTCAGTCTTAATGAGCAGATTCTCATCTTTTCACCAGCTCAAAATGGGGCATTCTCCTCTGACCTCTCTCTCTCTGTTTCTCTCTCTCCTTCTCTCTCTTTCAGGCTGCCAACATCCCCCTCGTTTGCGAGCTTGGCATCGATAAGCTCTCCTTCGATGATTTCTCTCTGGATGTGGACGCCATGATTACAGCGGCCCTGAGGATGTTCATGGAGCTGGGGATAGTCCAGACGTTCAGGATCGACTACGAGGTGAGAAGACGTCTCCTCTGTCCACTCCTCTGTCCACTCCTCTGCTCCACATCGCTACTGTAGTTCACACCACAACCAGCTCAGATGGGTTTGATTTAGTTATGGTGGGCTCATCAGCTGGGCTTAGTAATGGCCCTAAGGACTGTTTTAATGGTCGCATCACACCAAGCAACCCAAACGGAAAGTACCCATAGTATTTGGGAGGAAGCTGATGTTGTGGAATCCGCCAGCCTGTCTGCTTTTCCAGAGCTATGGACAGGGTTCCTGTACATAATTATGGTCATGGCTTGCGGACTTAG
Source organism: Borostomias antarcticus (assembly GCF_949987555.1). Taxonomy (NCBI): domain Eukaryota; kingdom Metazoa; phylum Chordata; class Actinopteri; order Stomiiformes; family Stomiidae; genus Borostomias; species Borostomias antarcticus. The sequence goes on from NC_140242.1 coordinate 23,706,222, forward strand.
CAACAAAAAAGGTTTCATAGAGCCTACTAACATGAAAGTGTTTCTTTTGTTAACAAGGACGACGCATTAATTATTCAGGATTACGGGATAGCAGAATAATAATTCCTGCCATTAATTTAATTGGTTTGTTAGGGTTAGGTTGCGGGCCAGAATAAAAAACTAGGAAAAACACTGGTGTGTGTGTGTGTCTGTCTGTGCGTGTCTGTGTGTGTGTCTGTTTGTGTGTGTGTGTGTGTCTGTCTGTGTGTGTGTCTGTCTGTGCGTGTGTGTCTGTCTTTGTGTGTGTCTGTCTGTGCGTGTGTGTCTATCTTTGTGTGTGTGTGTGTGTGTGTGTGTGTCTGTTGGTGTGCGTGTGTGTCTGTCTGTGTGTGTGTCTGTCTGTGCGTGTGTGTCTGTCTGTGTGTGTGTGTGTGTGTGTCTGTCTGTGGGTGTGTCTGTCTGTGTGTGTGTGTGTGTGTGTGTGTCTGTCTGTGTGTCTGTCTGTGTGTGTGTGTGTGTGTGTGTGTGTGTGTGTGTGTGTGTCCCTCTCTCCAGACCCTATGTAGGTGGCTGCTGACGGTCAGGAAGAACTACCGCATGGTGCTCTACCACAACTGGCGGCACGCCTTCAATGTCTGCCAGTGCATGTTCTCCATGCTCACGGTGAGTACCGGCCCTGGCCACGCCCAGAGAACCACACACACACACACACACACACACACTAGCTAGTTGATTTAGTCAAGGGCAGCGTTTCTGCACAGTGCCCCATCTGAATTGATTATTGGCTGAGGGAAATGAAATAGATGCCGTATAAGCTGTTTGGAGACTGGTGGCTCTCTCTCTCTCTCTCTCTCTCTCTCTCTCTCTTCCTCTCTCTCTTCCTCTTTCTCTCTCTTCCTATCTCTCTCTCCTTCCATATCCCTTAATGAGTGGCCCAAGCTAGCCCCACCATTACATAACCCCACAGTGACCTGCAGGGAGCCACGCCTCCAGCCACGCCTCCCTCCTTCCACGGACCGTCTGAGACGTCACCAGTGATGAGTCTCTCTCTGGGGGTGGAGCCAGCGTAGCCCCACTGGGTGTCCTGTCCAGGACTCATGAGCAGAGGGAAGCTGGCCTGGCCTGCTCACACGGCAGAGAGGGTCTGTGCCTGGGCCTGTGACTGTGTTCCTGTGTGACCTCATGTCCTTTCTGTATATGTGTGTGTGTGTGTGTGTGTGTGTGTGTCAGACGGCAGGCTTCCAGGAGACCCTGACGGAGGTGGAGATCCTGGCTCTCATGGTTGGTTGTGTGTGTCATGACCTTGACCACCGTGGAACCAACAACGCCTTCCAGGCCAAGTGGGTTTGACTAGCTGTAGAGGAGCACACACACACACACACACACACACACACACACACACACACACACACACAGATACTATGGGGTGTGATTCGTGCCAGCGTAACAAACACTCAGTGCTTTCGTCGCCTGCATTGCGTGTATAAAGGTACTTTGGCGAGCTGATTAATAGGCGTGCATATACGCACGCGTTACGAGTCGCTCGCATTCTCAGAGGGTGACGTGTCAAAAGTGCCGTGCCATTTTTGCGCACATGCATGTAACGTTTGCACGCTCGTGTTAAGTCAGCGGGCACTAGAAGCTGCGAGCGGGGCTCATTTGTCCATATTGAATAAAAATTAAGAATATTTATTTGCACTCAATCAAATTCCAGGACCCTCCTTGCATAACTTTTCCTAGATATGTGTCGTTTTATCTCCACTATCGCTACATTTTCAAATAAGAGCGCGCATCATCAACTAGCTGTAGCATAGGGGTGCTGAGGATCAGCACCAAAACAGTAGGCTATAATAGTATAAGAATGTATTTTGTATTTTGACATACAGTAGGCTATGGCGCAAAAGGGATTGTGAGTGTAGGCTACACTAATTAGCCTACAATCAACTAGGATGGGCTCCATAGCCTAATGATTATCAATCCCAGCTGTGCGTAATTATGCGTCCTGTGTAGCCTATAAATTGACCTTGCTTTTCATTGTAAAATATTATGCTAGATGTGCTTCAGTTTTAGGAGTCAAACCATGGCATGCCAGCCTTAACACGTGCGGGCGTTTAAACGTCTGTTGCGTACGTTGGCATGGCACGTTCCACACGTCACACTATAATATTAGCAAACCACACAAACGTGTGTCTATACGCACGCTTATTCGTTTGATCAAACTATAAGGTGTAGTGTTAGGTGTCAGGTATTTGATGCACATATTAGGAGTGACGTGTCAAAAGTGCCGTGCCAACGTTAAAAACATAGAACACGCGTGCACACGCCTTTACGTGTTAACTGCGAGCACTAGAAGCACCGAGTGGTGGTAATTTGAACACAAGTGAATCAAAATGATAATTGTTTGCACTCGATCAAATTCAAGGACCCTCCTTTCATTACTTTTCCTAGATATCAGCGTTTTTATCACAAGTTTACATTACGGCCTTTTGTCTAGACTGCAGTGCTCTTTTCTGTCAGCAGATGTCGCAGGCGGGTGATTTATATTTATATTTGTAGCATAATGTAGGCTATGTGTTATAATTATGTGCAAAATGATGACAATCACCTAAATCAAAAACAATGAAGCACATGTATTGCTATAGTTCGTTACCAAATGTTAGGCTTGTAAGACTCAACTTAATCATTATTAATTCCGCTATTCCTAAATATCAGAAGAGATATCTGTCTCACTCGCTCTCGGAGCAGGTATTGCGCAACACAAAGCAGGTATTGCGCAACATAGCCACGCGCGCCAGGAGACCCGCTCTGAGAGACAGAGAGAATGAGACATTCTTTTTCAGTCTTTTTCTGTGAGGGAGGAAACACAAGCAATATTTTCAATCATGCTTTCCATTGATGAATCACGAATAATGTATATAAACAGTGCAAATAAAAATAAATCGAAATAATAGGCCTATTGTGCAAAAAAAATAGCCAAACGAATTGTAGGCTACATTTGAAAGTGTTCAGCCTGGTGTAGGCTGGCCTATAGGCAAAAAAATGAATGCATTGATACTGCAAAATGGTTTCATTTGAGCTGAACACTACACAACTGATTTAATAATTTCTATAATATCAGGTGATTGCTTTGAATGTTACAAATTAGTTGAAACAGTGGTAGCGATTTGCAACCTGGTAGCCTACAGTCTGGGGAAGCGTTGGGCCTTCCCGCGCCACCACAGAAGTGGGTCTTCGCTCGCTC
>NC_140242.1:23711941-23734441 GCF_949987555.1 Borostomias antarcticus
TACTGTACCTCCGGAAATGGAGATTGAAGCTCAGCAAGGCAAAGGCGGTGTCGATGGCCTTCCACCTTATCAACAAGGAAGCCAAACGTGAGCTACAAATACACATCGATGGAACCCTCCTGCCATGCTGCGCGGAACCAACCTATCTCAGTGTGACATTGGACAGGTCACTCACGTTCCGCCAACACTCGAGTCACTGCGCAAGAAGTTATCAGCTTGTGTGGCACTGATGAGGCGACTAGTCCGATCAGGCTGGGGCACCGGCGCAAAAACACTGCGTACAGCAGCCCTAGCCCTGGTCTACTCGACCAGTGAATATTATTTATCGGTGTGGTGCCGCAGCACTCACACCCGCCTCATCGATCCGCCTATCAACCAAGCCTTGCGCATCGTGACAGGATGCCTGGGTCCCACTCCTGTGGAAAACCTTCCCATCCATGCAGGCATCCAGCCCGCTGGCATCCGCCACACAGGAACCACAGCACATCTCGCCTGCCGGGCCGTGGAGCCTAACCACCTGCTCCACTACAGGCTCACTGTAACAACGGAGCCTCCCTGGCGTCAAGACACCCGTCTGTGCCTGCCGCACGGGATCTCCTGCAGCAATGCAGAGATCTTAACATCAGTGAGGCAGGATGGGCGGATTACACCTGGTGTGCGGAGTGGGAGGCGAACACCTCCAGACTCCGTGATTTCATCCTGGCTGCCGGTCCTTCCCCCACTGGGATGGACTTACCGAGACCGGCGTGGGTGAGGCTTAACCGTCTCTGGACCGGCGTCGGACGCGTTGCTTCCGCTCATCGATGCACAGATGGGGCTTGGCATCCTACTCGGCGTGCGAGTGTGGCGCCAAGGAACAAATCGCAGACCACGTCATCCAGGACTGTCCGATGTATCAGACATCCAACAGAATGCGTGGCCTGACGGTTGTGGGTGACGAAACGGTGACGTGGCTCCTTGAGGTGTGCCCGGATATATAGCCCGGGTGACCCCCTCACCCAGGCTCGGGGTGGTAAAAGGATAGCCCCTCAGTCCTGAGCCTGGGGGGAGAGGACGAAACCAACCTACCCATACGGCGAAGAAGAATCACTAACAGTAGCATATACTGTAAGAGTTCCCGTAACTCCACCTAGTTTTCTCTGAGGAGCGATGAGAACAGACCAACAAAGGTGTCTCCGGTGGCATAGTGGTCTAATGCATCATGGTCATCTGTCCAGGCAGAGGGGTGGAGGGTGAAAACGGGATAAAATCCTAAATTAATTCATACAAAAAAAAAGCACGGACAAACAGCACGCTGGCCCTGGAATGGCTGTCTCTTCCCAGGTCTGATAGATGTGGTGGTAATAGGTTGAGAGAGACGTTTTACCGGGAGACTGGGCTGGTCACGGCGGTAACTGAGGTAGCAGCAGAGATGGGCTTAACGCCGCAGGCTCCATCAGCTTCATTAGCACGCCGCTGACTGACGACCACGTAGGAGGCTGACGGATGTTTGTTGGGGATCTCATAATGGTTTCTGTTGATCCAGGGGTGATTACCGCCGCCACATTAGCATAATCATAAACAGAGCGTTGCTAATTTAAGGGGAAAATGGAGCTCATTGATTCAGTCCAGCGCACCAGGAACAATGAATTCAAACCACTCCTCTGTCTCTCTCTCCGCGTCATCTTTTACTCCCCCTCTTTCCCTCTCTCCTTTCATCTAGTCCTACTAAAATAGATTGTGAGACCTCCTTCAAGTCTCCGCCATTAAGATATTCAATATTTCATGGGGAGCCAATGAGCTGAGAGGAAGCTCAATACCAGCCTGCGTGTGGAGATAGAATCAGGGGTTACCGCACCATGGAGTTAAGGGGGGCTAAGTGGGAATAGAATGTACAATCCGTGAAGTGAGAGATGTATTGTAATGATAGAAGTTGAAGTAGTCCGGGGAGGGAGGGGGGGGTCAGAATCGTATACTCCTACTTTTTATTACCAGTACGTACAGCTGCCTCTAGAAAGTATATACTTTGCATCATTCCGCATAGAATTGGGACATACTACTTTGTCATAACATTGCGCCTTGAAATTTGCCAGGCGTCAGTAATCAGTGGATTTCGGCTCGTAGTTGGGGATCTGTCTCAGGCTTTTCCAGACTGGGGACGTTACCCTCTGAGAACAGATGTTGTGGTTTCTCAGAGAAGCGTCGTTTAGCTTCCTCCACTGCCTTGCTAAACCTGTACTTGGCCTCTGAAAACCGTTCCTTGTCTCCACTCTTCCTTACCTGCCTTCTTTCTTAACTTCCTGAGTTTGGCTGTGAACCAGGGCTTGTTGTTGTTGTAGCTGACCTTGGTGCAGGTTGGGACACATACGTTCTCACAGTGGCTGACGAAGGACGTCACAGTGACTGTGTACTCATCCAGGCTGTTACCAGCCTCTGCACCCACCCAGTCAACACAGCCCCCATCACAGACAGCCTGTTAGTGCTGCGTGCGATTCCTCTTCAGCTTTGCTGGTCCATTTCTTGAATGAAACATCATGAACATGAATTATATGGTATTATATTTCCGGTACACCATACATTCATTAACCTTTATTTAACCAGATTTACCAGATCTCTTTTTCAAGAGTGCCCTGGACATGAATAGCTGCAATAACTGCTTTCATACACACTCACATTAAGAACAATTGACCAACTCAAAAGTGTCATACAGTAAAAGTGCACGGAAGCCATATAATCCTATTTCAATTAAAACAATTACAAGTATCAATAGAGTCGATTTCTATAGATTTCACCATGCCTTTAAATTCATTTAGAGTGACCAGAGTTTAAGTTCATTTTGCAGGTCATTCGATGCAGATGATGCAGAAAAAATGAAGACCTTCTTTCCCAACTCAGTCTGAATTCTATTAACAGTCATAGTGTCTTGAGACCGTAACCCATGAGTGCTGGTTTGAAAGACAGATAAATAATGTGAGTCTACCCAGAATGTCCTTATAGATAAAAACATACCAATGACTAAGCCGACATATTGACACAGCAGGACAATTGATTTTGGAATTCAAAATACCGTGATGAGTGAGGCTCTACAGTTTCTAACAAACCTTAAAGCGCCATGATGTACAGTATCCAACATATGGAGACAATAGACTGATAGAAACATGTGCTGTAGCAGATCACCATCAAGAACAGGCAAGAACATCGCTTACACCAGTCTGACATCAAGAGAATAACAAGACTTGTTTCTAAAATAAAAACCTTCAACTTTTTCACCAGATTCTGTATGAGTTTTAAAAGAGAGGTGGTCATTAATTAAAATCCCAAGTATTTGTATGTGGAGACTACCTCAATTAGTTGACCTTGAGTAGCCTAGTAACAATGCTCTGATTTAACTCTATCTTCCTACAGTTGGAAAAAACATAAGTTCGTTTTTTTCTGCATTCATTACAAGCTTTAGTTGACAAGCTTGGACTCTTGTTAAAAGCATTCCAGATATTCAAAAAGCATTGCAGGTACTCAAAAGCTATACTGAGGGTAGCTCCATGTGTGTCTAATGAATATGTGTGTGTGTGTGTGTGTGTGTGTGTGTGTGTGTGTGTGTGTGTGTGTTTTTCCACAGGGACATAACATCTTCTCCAACCTCTCCTCCAGAGAATATGGAGACCTCATGCAGCTGTTGAAACAGTCCATTCTGGCCACAGACCTAACTCTCTACTTTGAGTATGTACCTCCCTGCTTCTGCCAGACACATTTCATTTGATAGATTAATAATCCATATCGAATCATATATACTATTTCACAGTCCCAATAGTCATATGTTGGTTTTATAACATCATTGACTTTCTGAAGTGTTGCATTCTAATGCTTTTCAAACCACATCCTCTTTCAAACGACATCCTGTTAATACTGTAAATACTCTGGCCTGTACTGCCCCCTTGTGGAATTTTCATCAGTTACACACAAATGACAAATGAGTCCATTCTGCCTCTATAGGAACAGAAGCACGTTCTTTGAGCTGGTCAGCAAAGGCGAATATAACTGGAATGTCAAGTCCCACAGGGATATGTGCAGGTAATGTCCACTGTTCAAAACCACAAACATCTCGTAAATATGCACCTCTACATTGATTAAGAGGAGGAATACCTAGAACAGAGAGAACATTTGTGTTTTAGAGAAATAGTTTTAAGTTATTTGTTCTTTTCTGAGTAATAGCAATCACTGTTTAATCATTTCCTAGGTCCATGTTGATGACAGCATGTGACTTGGGGGCTGTCACAAAACCGTGGGAAATATCACGCAAGGTGAGAAAGATGGGCTTTTAATGCTTTTACTTTATGGCTTATAGCTTCACATTCTGAACAGGAAATTCCTTCATCGTGAAGTAGTTCAGCTCCTGAAATTGTTCTAGCCGCGCGGCTTCTCTGACCTGTCTGTCTGTTTGTGTAGGTGGCAGAGCTGGTCACCAGCGAATTCTTTGAGCAGGGGGACAGAGAGAGGTCTGAACTGAAGCTCACTCCCTCTGTGAGTTCATCATCTTCATCATCTTCGTCATCACCTGGCCTTGATTTAGTTTCTGATGCCCCCGACGTCTCGTGATGACATCATGTGTCCCAGTGTGTCATCAAGTCCTCCCGGATGGTGTTGCTGGTTGTTAGTGGACCAGGAGGAGCCAGAAGGCCTCCACTTGGGTTACTAGTTACACAGAGCTTGCGTCACACACCGTCCAGAGAGACGAATCGTTAAGCTCGTACACGCAGTCCTTCCAGCGCCAGTGCCTGGAGCAATCTTTGGACCTGGCTTTTAACAGACAGCCCGTGTCCTCAAATCCACTGCTTACGCAAGCCTCTTACCCAATACACTCCAAACTCTAACCTCCACACACCTGTCTGTAGGCACACGCAGGAAGCCATGACACGTGCCTCTGTCGACTCCCTTTTGATGTTTGGACTGTAGTTCCTGTCAGGGGGAATGGTCCCTTGTTAGCAGATGAGAAATGTCATAATGATGATATCTGCCTCTCCCTGAAAAGCTGTCTGCAGTGAAATGATCAGAGGTTCAATGTCAGTGTGTATCTCTTTGACGTGCCTGTCTTTGTTGTGGGGGTATTTGAACCGTCCTCAAGCTGAGCTGAAGAAGGCTCTGTGCTATATGTGGTACCGAGCCTTTGAAAGCCAAGCGGTACAGAATGGTCTGTATGTGGTACCGGGCCTTTGAAGGCCAAACGGTACAGTAGGTTGTTAGATGGTGCAGACACAGCTTTGTGCCTGTAATTACTGCCTGTCGACTAATCGCACCTAGCCACATTGCCTCCCCTCTGAAGTAGCTAATGCAGTCGCCTCAGGTCCGCTTGCCTGTGTCAATCCCTTTACCACAGAGTGTGTGGGTGTTGGGAATTAAATATTCAATTCCTAAGCCGTAGCCCAGTAACTATCTGTGAAGCGCAGCCTCGGTGGAGCTTCAGAGCTTCCTGCTGCAGGAGAGACTCGGGCTGAACGGGGAATAGGGACTGGAATGGACTTGTTGGTCTTGAAAGTGAAGGCAGATGTTTCTCTGCCTTCTCTCAGGGCAGCGCTGTACAACAGTGTGTGTTCATGCCCTGGGAGAGCTGTCCTATCCCTTTTCCCCTCACGTGTCCTCCATGTGTGAGCCTGTTTGTGTGTGTGTGTGTGTGCGCGCGCGTGTGTGTGTGTGTGAAGGATCATAACATGGAGGAATGGTGAAGAGGATTAAGCCAGTGTTTGTGTTCCAGGCCATCTTTGATCGCAATCGGAAGGACGAGTTGCCAGGTCTCCAGCTGGAGTGGATAGATGGGATCTGCGCTCCACTTTATGAGGTAATCCATCGCAATTCCTCCTCGACCCCCCACCCCCACCCCACCCCCCCAAAAAAACAAAAACACTCAATATTCAGCACTAGTCCACAGAGAACAAGAATCATCTCTTCTCTGCCTCGCACCAGCTGTTGTCCACCATGACGGCAGCAGTGGAAATTTCGCCCACAGACTTGAACGTTCTCTCCTTTCAGACTCACCTGGCTGAGGGAGAACATTGTGGGTTTTTTGTTTCCCCTGAAAGAACTTCAAGGACGTGTGCCATGTGAATGAGAATACAAGAATGAGTGTTCCTTTCCTGATCCGGGCTGAACAAACGAGAGCTGTGTGTGTAGATGTTTGTGTAGGTGTTTGTGTCCAAAGATACGTTGCGACGTTGGTGATGATGATGTCTTTCAGGCAGGCACTGTACAGAGCTAAGGCACAGCTGAGAACAGGGACAGGGACTAAATGAGTGTGTGTGTGTGTGTGTGTGTGTGTGTGTGTGTGTGTGTGTGTGTGTGTGTGTGTGTGTGTGTGTGTGTGTGTGTGCGTGCGTGTGTGTATATGTGTGTGCATTAACGTCAGAGCTCGCTGTGTGTAGCAGGGGCTGCGTGGGAGACTGACGTCCTGGGCAGATCAAGGCCGCACAGACAATACGAGCTGAGAGAGAGAGGACCCAGGAAAGAAAGGACTGGGACTGTGAAAGTAGTCGAGGAGAAAATACTTCTGGCTGTATGGCACAATATACTGTCCATTTCTCATTTGGTGTGCTGGGCGATATCTGTTATATACACAGCGGGGGGGGGGGGGGGGGGTAAATTTGACCAACTCAGTCATAAAGGTCCTAGAATGAAGTCGAACTGTAAACAGTCAAAATGGAAACTCTTGTCCGGTTGGAGTAATCCAGTTTTGACAACACAACAAGTGGATTTGTCTTTATTGAACTCAGTTTTGAATACCAGAACAGTCTATGCAGATGGAAAGAAGTGACAGGGGGGATTGGTCTTCTGTGTGGATGTTTGTGAGAGGTCAACTCAGCACCGCCAATTAAAATGGCGAGAGAGCACAGCGGAGGAAGTCTGGAGGCGGCAGGATGTTCGTCTGTGGGAGGAGAGAGTGTCACTGATCTCCATCTCCCTGCTTCTGTCTGGCTATTGTGTGCAATATTCATATTAATCCACCATTATGTAAACTCGTCTTTGAAGCCCACCAGATAACCAGACTTCGCTCTCCTCACTCACTCACTCACTCACTCACTCACTCACTCACTCACTCACTCACTCACTCACTCACTCACTCACTCACTCACTCACTCACTCACTCACTCACTCACTCACTCACTCACTCTCTCAGCCTTTCTGGAATACTGATACAGTGGAACAAGCAGCAGGAGATACAGGGAGGGAGAGAGAAGCAGCAGCACAGAAGAGCCCCCCCCCCACCCCCCCCCCCCACACAGTGGGAGATACAGGGAGGGAGAGAGAGAGGGAGGGGTGAGAGACAGACAGAGAGAGGACAGAGACAGACAGAGAGAGACAGGCAGAGAGAGACAGACAGAGAGAGACAGAGACAGACAGAGAGAGACAGGCAGAGAGAGACAGACAGAGAGAGACAGAGAGAGACAGAGAGAGACAGAGAGAGACAGAGAGAGATAGAGAGAGACAGAGACACTTTCAGGATCCTCTGTGTTAAATCCAGCTCTTATAGCCAGCAGAGTAGACAAACCCAGGGAGATTAAGTTGATCACAGAGTGGTTTGTCCACCGATTACAACGCCTTGTACGCCTCACACAGAGCTGATGGCTTTCTACAGCAGGGAACTTTCCAAAGTTCACAAACACACATGATCCACACATATATACTGTACACGTCCCATGATTGTAGCGGAGTAGTATGTGTGCTGTAGCTAGAGTAGTAAGTGCACTATACAGAGTTGTGGACATAAAGTGACTGGTTACAGTCTGAAGTGCAGAATGGACACGCTCTCCAAAGAACATGGTGCGTTGTGAGAGGTCCTTCAGGCTCTCTGAGCATATAAGGGAAGGCTTGACTTCTCACCCGTATCACATTAACGCCCATTGTTTCAGTCTAGTTCTCTCCTGCAAATACAAGTGTTTTAATTGTTGTGTGAGTTAGCGAGTGTGTCCGCTGAATATGAATTCCTCCCCCACCTGCTGTAAAGGTTAGGGTTAGGTTAGTCAGATTGAGTCAACCCACGGTGGTAATATTAATAATAATCATAATCATAATCATAATAAACTTTATTTGTATAGCACAGAGTGCTTCACATAAAAATACATAAAATGAACAAAAAGCAGGAAAAATAAGATAAAACAATAAAAGATAAAGATAAGAAATCAAGTTAAAATACAACAATTTAATAAAATATTGTACTGGCCTTTTTGTGTGCAGTAGCATGCAAGTGCTAAAGGACCTAGTTAAAAGCTAAACTGAAGAGGAACATTTTTTGCTTTCTTTTAAAAGTATTTAGCAAACTGGCTTTCCTGATATCTATAGGTATTGTGTTCCATAGCTTTGGGCCATCATTATCAAAGGCTGCACTCCCGATCTTGTTCCGACTGTTGCTGGGGACTTCTAGTAAACCAGCAGTGGATGATCGCAGTGTTCTTGAAGGCACGTAGTTGACAAGGGAGTTAAGAATGTAGCTTGGTCCTCACCAATTAAGGGCTTTGTATATAAGGAGGAGGACCTTCAAAACAACTCTAAATGTTACTGGAAGCCAGTACAAAGCAGCTCAGACTGGACTCAACCCACGGTAGTTCTGCTAAGACTGACTCAACCTACAGTAGTTTTGCTAAGACTGACTCAACCTACAGTAGTTCAGCTAAGACTGGACTCAACCTACAGTAGTTCAGCTAAGACTGGACTCAATCTACAGTAGTTCAGCTGAGACTGGACTCAACCTACAGTAGTTCAGCTAAGACTGGACTCAACCTACAGTAGTTCTGCTAAGACTGACTCAACCTACAGTAGTTCAGCTAAGACTGGACTCAACCTACAGTAGTTCAGCTAAGACTGGACTCAATCTACAGTAGTTCAGCTGAGACTGACCCCACCCGCGGTAGTTCCCCTCAGACTGGACTCAACCCACGGTAGTTTTGTAGGGTAAGACTGACTGAACCCACAGTAGTTCAGCTTAGACTGACTCAAATCACGATAGTTCTGTAGGCTAAGACTGGACTCAAAGCACAGTAGTTCTGTAGGGACGTATTTGGCAAAGATCCGACTCATTTAGCTGGTCTCTCATGTTTGAGACAATCCCAGATGAAGTCTAATCATTTTGTACATTGTGAGTTTACAGTATTCCACTCCACTGCTCACTAAGGGGAGAATAAATGGACGCATCCAGGGATGTCCCCTCCAGGGTGAGGGCTTTGTGTTGGCTTAGCTATAGAGTGGGTTGGGGTTTCCACAATGACACAGATTGATGAAATGTTGGTTAATTGGAATGAATTCCTTGGGAAGACCAGCGATGGAGCTTTTTTAGCTTCTAATCTTAAAGGAGCAGCAGCTTTTTCATGGAGCAAAACATATCACATAGAACACACACTGTTGTTTTGCAATCGTATTACTTTGCTTGTGTGCTTTTTTTGAGAGCTGTTTGTATGTATGATGGATAATGTATCAGCTGATGCTGGTCTTCTTTTCTCACATTCTTTTTCTTTCTCCACTCTCTCTCTCTCTCTCTCTCTCTTTTTCCCTACTTCCCTCCCCATAGACTTTAGTGAAACTGAACCCTAAGCTCCAGCCGATGGTCGACATGATCAAAGCGAACAGGGCCAAGTGGGAGGAGCTCAACGACGAGAGGCAGCGGAGCCAGACTGGCTCTACTACACCCACAAGCCATTGCGACAGTGACACCACTGGAACCAGCAGTTGCTCGGCGGCCACCAATGGTGGCCCTCCTTGCTGTGGGGGCGGCGATGGCGGTGACGGCGGACCCCCCAGACCTGCCAGCTAGCTCCGCCTCCTGCCACCCTCGCCAGGCAACCTTCCTCCTGTCCTGCAGCTTCTGTCCTCTTCCACGCAGCCTGCAAAATAGGCGGCGCATGCAGAGGCTCTGGAGCTCTGCTGCTTGCTTTGCTTTCGCCACTAGAGATGGGCTTTTTTAGACTTTAGACGGCTGCCGGAGCCTGACATGGGCAGGGCAGCCAGGCTCCACCCCTCTGGCTGTTGGGCCTCTGTGTCGACCCGTCCGACAGAGAGAGCAGGGGTCCCACGCAGCCAGCAGACAGCGCTCTCACCAGCACAGGTTCAGAGAGGATCCACTCTCACTGGCATTCTGTTATGTTGCTCTTATATCTGTTGCTAGACTCTTTTCTGGGGTGGTGGTGGGGGGGGGGGGTGGATTGGGGGGGGGGTCCTCTTTTTGTATTGTACATATCAGATTTGCAGAGATGGTATCATATGAAGTGGTGTTTCTGAGCCCTGGCTAGGTGAATTCTCTGTGTGTAGACTTACTGAAGGATGCAGGGGATATGCAGACACTGTGGCGATGCTTGCAATGCAAATCCAGTGTTCCACGTCATCCCTCCCTGCCCCCTCCTTCTCTCGCTGTGCCTTGTTTAAGATTCCTGGTGAAAAATGCATGGCCTCTTCCACAAGCTTCTTTGATAGTCTGAACACATATATTGTGCTATTATGAGTTGTGCAGTCATTAGCATCAGCCAATTCAACATGTTTTATCCCCATTTGAGTTGAGGAATACAACTATACAGACACAAGTGAATTTGAACACACAGACACACACAATGTGCCTTGACTACACTGATCACATCACAGTAAACAATGATTTGCCAACCCAGCACTTATCCTAATTGGTTTACATTGTGTTGACCTTATTGTCATGACACCCACAGTCGCAAATGTGCATTTTGTTGTTGATTTATATGACAAAGGATGTCTCAATTTAATTACACAGCATTCATGTTTGCCAGAAGTAGAGCTAAACTAACATGGTAGAAAAAAACAAATACTGTTTAAGGTGATTGGAGATACTATTAAGTTTAGGGAATTTATTTTATTATTTATTTAAGCTTTATTTCAACAGGTGAGTCATTAAGAACAAGTTCTTATTTACAATGTCTAATCCTATCCTCAAAAAAGATATTTTTGGTTTGAAGTTGAGTTTGTCTCTGCAGGCTTTACATGCAGTACGGAGTAACGGCCCCAGACCTGTCATGTCGTAAAAGCTAGTTTACCACTCACAGCCATTCTGGTACCCCATGGGGAATACCACTGCTGAGGCAACAATGTCACAGTTGCTCAACAAATGTTACGCAAGTGTTGATCCAATAGAGAACAGCTAGTTTCAACTGCTGTGGAAAAGGTGGATGAAGAATGTTCCACTGTATGAAATGACATCTCATTCCTTGTTACTAAAATACAATATTGGGCCGCGGCAGCACAAATACCCTCTCAAAGCTCACAATTCAGACTCATACAAACTGTAAAGTCTTATTTTGAGACAGTAAATGAAAATGGATAATGAATATTGATCCATAGTGCGGAACTGCACATATGCTGTAGCAGCATGCGTTGTCCTTTATCATTTGGGGTGTAAATTGTGTCGTAGCTGTGTGGATTGGAGTTCAAAAAGTGGCTTTGTGCATTGTGTGGCATGGATGTATGTGCTACTGTACTTGGGTTGAAAAATGAATTGATGCCAAGAATTTTGAATTGCATGAGGTCTGACTACAGTATTGAAATCAACCAACTACTATGGATGTAGCAAACATGTCAGCCAATAAATACCTCCTATTCTTCCTATTCTGAACTGTATTATTAATATGCATATTAACATTTCATTTAATTGCATGATTTATACAATTACATCATGTTAGGTGAAGTTTTGACATTGCTGTAATATTTTTGATTACATTTGGTTACAACTGTGGGAATGTGTGGCCAATTTCTACTTGGTACTGTCTTCTGATGCATTATGGGAAAGTGCTTCTTGTTTTTCTTTCATACTTCCCTGTTACAACTCTTCTTTTTTCATATGAAACGAGCTGAACTGAAATAATCTATTAAGGCATGTAACTGGAAAATGTGCAAATGTTTTGTTAAGTTAAAATAAAATGTGCTGCTAGATGTGTGTGGGTGTCATAATATGTAATGATAATATGTAATGTTGTTTAAAGATCCTGTCCCATAGTGGCTTCAGTACCTTTCTCCTCCTCCCTCCATGTGCACTGATACTGTACTGCCCCCATGTGGACATATGGAGACATGCAGGTACAACTGTGTGAACAGTATAACACCAGATCAATGACAATGGACATCTGAAGAGAGGGATCAGTCCGTAGGGTAGCAGCTACAGTACTAACTGTTGAATCTAGGTAGGTAGAAATGTGTACTGTACATAGCCAGGGGTCCAAAAGAAGAAAGGAGACGCGGTGAATAAGAAACATCCATCCAATCGAACTACCTAATGACATTAATAGGCCTACCAACAAGCAGTCAAATCCAGAATGCCCACCTTTCTGTAACCATGTCTAATCCTAACAGTATTAAGGGCTGTGTGCAGACGTGTGTTGGGCGTGATGGTTCTACGTTGGAGGGCTGTGCTGCGGGTCCTGCTTACGTCAGCAGTGGTGTGTGTGGGTGTCTGAGGGGGCGGAGACCACTCCCATGGGGATACCTCCGACAGGAAGCATGTAGTCCAACTCCTCCGTGCTGGATTAGTTGGATCAGGCTGGCAGGTAGAGCTGCTGTGTGCGCCACCCGGGCAGCGTGGGCGTCTGAACAATGCCCGCTCTGCTCCGCGGCTTTCCAGTAACGTGGACGAGACCGTCCACGCTCCTGGCCCTGCGGCACTCTGACCACAGGGAAAGCAGGAGGGCACTGGCAGGATAAGATGTGGTGTGTGTGTGTGAGTGAGGGGGGGGTATGCTGAAATGTATGTAATTGGTAGTCTATATTGTTTATCTCATTATCATTTCTTTTTAAAATATGATCTCAGGACCTCTTTATTCACCACACAAATACACACACGTGAATGAGCATCTGCGGTCGCCGGTGGAAATTGTTCTCTGCATTTATCCCATCCCGAGCCGTGGAGCAGTGGGCAGCCATCATTCATGGCGCCCGGGAACCAAGTCCAAGCGCTCCTGGTCCTGGTCAGGAACCAGACTGAAGAGCATCTGTTCTTCTGCATGTTTTTCGTATTGGGTTCTTTGGGAGGAAACCCTTGTGAACACGGGGAGAACATGAAAACTCCGCACAGAAAGGCCCGGAGACCTTGCTTAGGCGAGGGTACTAGGAACTGCGCCACCATGCTGCACGTGAGCGATTTTGGTTCACTGTCCTGCTCGAGGACACACTGCCGGGAGCTGGGATCGAACCGAGGTCCTTGCGATCCCCAGCAAGCCGCTCTACGTCCCGAGCTACGTGCCGCTCCACCCCATTCACTTTATTCTATTACTTTTTAAAAATAATCCATGTTTTCTGAGCACAAACTAAATGGAACTGATTGCTGCAGTGTGACAGTGGAAATACCTAAGAATTAACCTGTCAATACAAACTACTCGACATGAGTTGCAACCTACCAATGCACGATAAACACCACTCATTCTCTTCATAGTCTGAAAAAAGACAGACGACTGTTTTATTCCAATTTATTGCACAAACAGCTTTGACAAAATGTAACGTAAGGTTAATACATTATCAAGAGAAGTGGAAAATAACAAAAGGTACATCCATAACATTCATATTTCAAGCTCTCCTTTGAGTTCTCTTTTGGAACTGTGACAGGAAGCCAAAGCATGAAACAGTTCAGAAAATGTCCAATTTCCTTCATTGACGCTTCAGAGGCCAAATCTTGCTTGGATGACAGACACTTGGGTAAGGAGAGGGTGACGGAGAACAGGGAGAGACGCCAGGCTGAGCATAGACGGGAGGGAGGCGGCCACGCAGCCAGAGCGCTGCCAGGAACGCCACACGTCACACACGCAGCACAGTCCAGGTCTGGGCTGACGACTCCCCTGATGAAGCCAAACACGGCCATGTAAACAACAGTCAACTGTGACAAATGTAGCAGTGAAACCCATCGTATCCTTTCTGACAATGCCACAACACTGTGACACTAACCATGGAACACCCTAGCTGATGTGAACCTCTGGATAACATCACATCCTTTCTAGTGTAAGCAACTGAATATGAAGCAGTGCCTGAAAATGAACATCAGTAACATCATATTGTTCAAAGTAAATTCTGTCTTTGATTAGGAACATGTAACAGTTAGAGTAAGTCAAAAATATCAAGGTTTAAAGACTTCTAAAGATGGTGTCTGGGAATTTGCATATTTAAAAAAATACATTTCAGGTGTTTATTACTAAATGTGTGTTTATACAGCATGTACAAACATATACATAAGAGTATGTTCGCATGGTCTGTATAGTGGTGAATAGGGTCCTGTGGCAAGTCTTTGGTACAAACATGAGCACCGGGATTCAGAGACCTTGACGTTCACACTGAAGCGTGGATGATTCAAGCACAATGGCTCTGTCCGCACACCGCACTCTCTGTACAGCAGGCAAAGATCATGCAAGGTTAAAAACGTTCAATAACAAGCGCAGATTTGCAATAGCTGCGACCACGTACACATACAGTACAGTATGTGCAGCCAGACCCAGTTTTTGTGAACCGACCGACTGAAAGAGTGAGCCGCAGAGCTGCTGCTTGCAGCTAAAAACAAAAATACAAGTTATCAGGGAACTGCACGTTACTATAGTTACAGTTAGAACTAGGGCTGCGGGCAGCAGTGAGCGGGCCCTCGCACCCCACGCGTGTCGGGATGCGGCACCGTTAAAGGCTGTGCTATTTCGGTGTCCAGTACTGAGAGAAACTTCCTGTCACCAGTATGTGGCGCTCTAAGTGTGACTCAATACCGACGCATAGATGTGTTCAGGACAGTACCTCGATGAAGCGTGAGAAATGTTGCGTAAATCAGACAATGTATGTAGGAGTTATGATGACTTCATGCTTGACCTGTGGGTGGCGCTATACGTATGACTCAATACTGACCTTCAGATGTGTTCAGGACGTGATCTTCATCAAGCGTGAGCAATTTGGAGTGAATCGGATAATATATGTAGGAGTTATGAGGACTTCCTGTAAGCAGTAGGTGGCGCTATAAGTCTGACTCAATGCTGACGCACAGATGTGTTCAGGATGCGATCTTCATCAAGCATGAGCAATTTGGAGTAAATCGGATAACGTATGTAGAAGTTATGAGTACTTCCTCTTTCACCATTAGGTGGCGCTGTAGGCATGACGCAATACTGACTTACAGAAGTGTTCAAGATGCGACCTTCATCAAGCATGAGCAATTTGGAGTAAATCGGATAACGTATGTAGGAGGTATGAGTACTTCCTGTTTCACCAGTAGGTGGTGCTGTAAGTGTGACTCAATACCGACGCATAGATGTGTTCAGAATGCGACCTTCATGAATCGTCAGCAATTTGGTGCAAATCGGTTAATGTATGTAGGAGTTATGGGGACTTCCTGTTTCACCAATAGGTGGCGCTATAAGTATGATGCAATACTGACACATAGATGTGTTCAGGACAGAACTGTCATGAAGCGTGAGATATATCGGACAAATTGGATAATGTATGTAGGAGTTATGAGGACTTCCTGTTTCACCAACAGGTGGCGCTATAAGTATGATGCAATACTGACACATAGATGTGTTCAGGACATAACAATCATGAAGCGTGAGATATATCGGACAAATTGGATAATGTATGTAGGAGTTATGAGGACTTCCTGTTTCACCAATAGGTGGCGCTATAAGTATGATGCAATACTGACACAAAGCTGTGTTCAGGACAGAACCGTCATGAAGTGTGAGATATATCGGACAAATTGGATAATGTATGTAGGAGTTATGATGACTTCCTGTTTCACCAATAGGTGGCGCTATAAGTATGACGCAATACTGACACAAAGATGTGTTCAGGACAGAACCTTCATGAAGCGTGAGATATATCGGACGAATTGGATAATGTATGTAGGAGTTATGAGGACTTCCTGTTTCACCAATAGGTGGCGCTATAAGTATGATGCAATACTGACACATAGATGTGTTCAGGACAGAACCGTCATGAAGCGTGAGATATATCGGACGAATTGGATAATGTATGTAGGAGTTATGAGGACTTCCTCTTTCACCAATAGGTGGCGCTATAAGTATGATGCCATACTGAAACATAGATGTGTTCAGGACAGAACCGTCATGAAGCGTGAGATATATCGGACAAATTGGATAATGTATTAGGGAGTTATGAGGACTTCCTGTTTCACCAATAGGTGGCGCTATAAGTATGACGCAATACTGACACATAGATGTGTTCAGGACAGAACCTTCATGAAGCGTGAGATATATCGGACAAATTGGATAATGTATGGAGGAGTTATGATGACTTCGTGTTTTATGGCGAAATGTCAAACTTTGGCGGGGCGCCATGGCAAGGGTGTATGGTGAAAACACAATTTTTTTGATAACTTTTGATCACAAAGGTCTTAAGATGAAGCTGACCGAATATGAAGTTGATCGGATGAAATCTGTAGGAGGAGTTTGTTGAAGTACAAGACATGGAAATGGTAAAAACAAGGACAAAATGGCACATTTAAAGCAAAATGGCTGACTTCCTGTTGGATGTTGGGTATAGGTCCAAGAGACATTTTAGTGTGTCTCGATGAACTACATATGCCCACCGAATTTCGTTCGCCTACATCAAACTAGAAGGTGGGGCTCGCCATTTTCAATTTTCCAGGGGGCGCTCTTGAGCCGTTTTGCCACGCCCATTTCCGTCACCCATGAATTATCAAATTTTTCACCGGGACTGACGTATCTGCAAAGTTTCATCCGTTTTCATCGATGTTTAGGCCGCCAAAAAGGCATTTGTTTGGGGAGAAGAAGAAGAAGGTAGAAGGTAGGAGAATAATAATAATCCTTCGAGTTTCAATAGGGCCTCGCACCGCCAGTGCTCGGGCCCTAATAAACGTTTCCAATTTTGTTTGGGAAGGAGACAGACTGCAACACGAGGTGTATATTCAACAGGGGCACCACTCACAATCAACTCTTATCTAGGTCCAACAATATATACTTCTCTCATAAAAGTAGTGAAGTAAAGACAGAAGGCAGGATGAGCATGGAAGACATGGTGAGCAGGAAGCCTCCATAGAGAAGAATGACTTGAAACGGCATGGCGTACAAAAAACAAGTCAGGCTCACGAAGGGACCGACTGCACAACACGGAGTGTGTAGGGTAGGGCGATAGGTGTAGGGGAGACGTGTAGGACAGGAAGGGGAGAAGTGTAAGACAGGAAGGGGAGGAGTGTAAGACAGGAAGGGGAGGAGTGTAAGACAGGAAGAGGAAGGCAGACAGAGCTGTAGAAAGGCACACACAATAGAACAAGTACATGTATTATTTTTAAAAATAATCCAAGTTAATGATTAATTGGCAATAATTTTAGGGAGCAATTAATTGTAGGCAATGAATCTGGACAGCGATATCTACCACGAACGTACAGTGTGCAAGGCCAGGAGCTCGGCGGGCGCGTGGAGAGGAGCCGGAATTGATTTCCAGTACATTTCCAGTAGCTCTACTCTGGCCACCCTCCCCACCATCCTGACGGTGGCAGCGGCTCGAGGTACAAAAGGACTCCCAGATCCATGATTGTTACAGCAATGTTACACTACAGTGTATAAATACGGGGATATAAGCACCTACGCTGATATGGATGAATGGACCAGAGCCACGACTGATGACGGGTCACTCACACGGAGTTAGAAATCCACATGTAATGACAATGACAACGTACAAGAGGCTGTTAGAAAAAGTGAGATACAGGTTAGGTTTTTTTTGGGGGGGGGGGACTCTCCCGACGGGAGGATTAGAGGAGATTCCGGTTGCCGAAGATGTTGTTGGGATCCACGTAGTCCTTGACGGACTTCAGCATACCGATGCCCACGTCGGAGATGCTCTCTCTCATCCACTCCTTCCGAAGTTTTCCAACTGAGAGACAGAGAATCGAGACAGAGAAGGACGGGGGGAAAAAAAAACATGAGGAAGACGCGGGAGACGGCAGGAAAGAAAAAAAAAAAGGAAAAAAAAGAAGGGGATTGTCACGCCTGATTGGTCAGCAGGCTGCTGGGAACCAATCAATCTTGCGAGAGTGAGTGAATAAACAGAGGGTGATAAATGCTTTTATTCAGAGAGGAGAAATGTTTTGCATGGCATGATTTATGGAGCTCAGCAAACTATCAAAGTCATTAGGCTCTGTGTTCCCAGAGGAGGGGCCGGCTGGTCGCCGTGTGCCTGTCCCCCCCCCCCCCCCCCCCCCTCTCTTCCCCCTCCCCCCTGTGGTCCCTGTGCAGGCCACCACTCCCCTCCCACTAAGGCCACACGCAGGACTCCCCACCCTTCCCTAAACTCAGCTCTGTCCCATGGATCCTGGCTGCGTGGCGGAGGAAGGGACGTACAGTATGAGTGGTCTGTGACCAGGCTGCCCTGTCCTGGCGAGGAGGTGTGGCCTGGCAGCGGTGCCCGGCGCTCTGCCAGCTGTCCAGACAGACACACTCTACAGCCCCTTCAGCACAGTGGATCGATCTCACAGGCCCAGGGCAGGGTGTCTGGGACAGGTTATGGGGGCTAGGGGCTAGGGAGAGAGTCTGGAGGCCAGTCTAGGGAGGGAGTCTGGAGGCCAGTCTAGGGAGAAGGTCTGGGGTCTAGGGAGAAGGTCTGGGGTCTAGGGAGAAGGTCTGGGGTCTAGGGAGAGGGTCTGGGGTCTAGGGAGAGGGTCTGGGGTCTAGGGAGAGGGTCTGGGGTCTAGGGAGAGGGTCTGGGGTCTAGGGAGAGGGTCTGGGGTCTAGGGAGAAGGTCTGGGGTCTAGGGACAAGGTCTGGGGTCTAGGGAGAAGGTCTGGGGTCTAGGGAGAGGGTCTGGGGTCTACGGAGAAGCTCTGGGGTCTAGGGAGAGGGTCTGGGGTCTAGGGAGAAGGTCTGGGGTCTAGGGAGAGGGTCTGGGGTCTAGGGAGAGGGTCTGGGGTCTAGGGAGAAGGTCTGGGGTCTAGGGAGAGGGTCTGGGGTCTAGGGAGAGGGTCTGGGGTCTAGGGAGAGGGTCTGGGGTCTAGGGAGAGGGTCTGGGGGACAGCCTAGAGAGAAGGTCTGGGGGCCAGTCTAGAGAGAAGGTCTGGGGGCCAGTCTAGGGAGAGGGTTTGGGGGCCAGTCTGGGGCAGAGGCTTCATTTGAACATACTGTACCTCTATACTCTACATGTCATCTCTCTTCAAACCCACATACAACCATGAGATTCAGTGAGTAAATGATGGCCAAGATATTCTGGAAGCTGAGGGAACGGCACTGAGATTGGGAGTCAATCTGAAAGTGGCAGTGTGTGTAGCTGTGTGCTCCATATGACTGGGTGAACATTAACTTAATGTCACCATACCCTTTGGACAAAGCACATAGCTATCTTATATTCCAGTAGGCTGAAGACAGGTCTGTGAATGTAATGATGCAGAACAGGTGTTGCAGGTGCTGAGAAGGCAAACATGCCAGGCTTTGAAGCCCCACCGCAGTAACGCAATCATCTGAGATTAGATAGGGCTGGCCTCAAAATTGAAAAGACTAGGATGACGCACACATAACTGAAAACAGTGAAGAGGAATATGCTGGCTGCTTTATTTCCTGCACCAAACAAACACAATACCTAACCTAGCAAAAAACACACACGCACGCAAACACAGACACACACACACACACACACACACACACACACACAGACACAGACACAGACACAGACACAGACACAGACACAGACACAGACACAGACACAGACAGACACACACACACACACACACACACACACACCCTCTCTGGCTCACTGGTGTTGAGGAGCAGCCGCCTCCCATGTTAACTGTTGAGGGAGGGGCAGGTGGAGGCGGCGAGGTCAGCGGGGGAGATGGGAGGGCATCGTGTTATCAGGGACGCCACGCTCAGCCAAGCCTGGGCCGGCCGGGAGGCCAGATGGAGCTCCGCCGTGGGGCCAGGGGGCCCGTCTCCTGACAAGACAGGTCGGCCAGGCCGGCCACCGGGGGCTCGACCACGCCTCACACCCCCAGATGGTGACAGAAAGACCAGTCGGTCACCCAATCAGCTGCTACCCAATAACTAACCAAGTGGCTTGCTCTCCTCCCTCCCTCCCTCCCTCCCTCCACCGCCTCCACCCCTCCCTCCACTCCGGGAGGAGAGAAAGCAGAAGGTGCTGGGACTGCATCATTGCCTCCATCACACTGATAATTTACACATCTATCTTGTCAGTTTCCCTTCTTTTCGCCTGCGATCGCCATCAATCTAGCGTCCGGGGCCGTGCGTCTGAGACATGCAGAGAGCAGCCGGCAGTTACTTTAGAATGACAAGAGGAAAAAAGAAAACACGTAGGTCCTCTACCGGGGGACACGGCGAGGAGGGCCGAGCTAATGACAGGAAAATAAGTGAATTAACTGATTTTTCCTGCTCCTGTGTTCAGTGACCTGAGCGGCAGCGTCTGAGGGCCGCGGCTCTACAGAGACACTGAGTCAGTAGAGGCCATCTGCCTCCTCTCTCTCTGTCTCTCTCTCTTCCACTCTCTCTCTCTCTCTTCCACACACTCTCTCTGTCTCTCTCTCTCCTTCAGTCTCTCTGTCTCTCTCTCTCTGCCTCGGTGTCCTGGTTGGTGTTGACAAATGGGGGCCACAGCATGAGAGGGGGGCCAAAGCAGCGTCCCTGTGTGGCGGTGATAGGACAGAGACAGAGGGCTGGGGGCCGGCTGATGGATGGATGACTCTCAGAGTGATGGATGGTCACCAGCCCCGTACGGCCGCGCTGCCGGTGACCTGGTTAAACATTTACATTCCCCTGTGCTCTCAGATACCGCTGACGAGCTACGCCTGACCTCTGGAACACTTACTGTACACTTAGCTGGAGTAGGTGCCGCGAAACAGAAATGCGACCGTTTTGTAAATGTTTCAACGATTGTCAATACAGGATGTGAAATCAAATTCAACGCATAAAAATCCCAGTCCTCGTGTTTGCATTGATTTCCCCGCCAAATTAAAACAGTGTTGTAAGCAGTGTGCTATGAACTTCTGAGAATAGATGGGAGTTTGTACAAATCCACACACCTACTCCATTGGCCACTAGGCTCGAGAACCATTGGCTCTCAAGGCTATTTACTTACTTACACATCTACTCAGAGCCACAGCCCCAACACCAGCCCCAATACCAGCTCCAACACCAGCTCTAACGCCAGCCTCAACACTAGCCCCAACACCAGCCTCAACACCAACTCCAAAACCAGCCTCAGCACCAGCTCTAACACCAGCACTAATACCAGCCTCAACACCAGCTCTAACACCAGCTTCAGCACCAGCTCTAACACCAGCTCCAACCAAAACCTCCAACCCCAGCTTCATCCTCAGCCCTAGAACGTCAAGCACCAGCCCTAGTCCCAGCTCTAGTCCCAGCACCATCCTAGTCCCAGACCCAGTCCCAGCACAACACTCAGTCTCAACACCACCTCCAACACCAGCCTCAACCCCAATCCCTCCCAGCACTAGACCCAGTTCCAGCCCCAGTTCTAGTCTCAGTCCCAGTCCCAGCTCTAGACCCAGTCCCAGCTCTAGTCCCAGTCCCAGACCCAGTCCCAGCCCCAGTTCTAGACCCAGCCCCAGTTCTAGACCCAGTCCCAGCTCTAGTCCTAGTCCCAGTTCTAGACCCAGTCCCAGCCCCAGTTCTAAACCCAGTCCCAGCTCTAGTCCCAGTCCCAGTTCTAGACACAGTCCCAGCCCCAGTACTAGACCCAGTCCCAGCTCTAGTCCCAGTCCCAGTTCTAGACCCAGTCCCAGCCCCAGTTCTAGACCCAGTCCCAGCTCTAGAACCTGTCACAGCCCCAGGCCCAGCTCTAGTCCCAGTCCCAGACACAGGTTATAAAAATGTATATTTCCTGCAGTGCCCCCCCCCCCCACCTTGCCTCCCCAGACTACATCTGTTTTCTTTGATACACAAAACCTAGTGAAACTAGCTCCATTTATCAAGCACTGATTGTGGGCAGACAAACCGCCCTGTCCGCGCCCAGATAGCAAGCCCCACTGTTATTAATCACAATTACAGAGTGGGCCCTGCACACATCATCCAGCACCCCCCACCCCCACCCCCCTCCATCCAGCCCAGGGTGGCCTGGAGGTCAGTAAACAGCCAGTGATAACGGCAGCATCATTTACCCTAGCCCACAGCCTCCTTTTATTAGCAAGCTTTTAATTTGGAACCTTTCCCCGCCTTCGGGGGGGAAATTGTGATTTAATATGGCGTCAGATTCATAGCATGCCGTTTTTGACAGGCGTGATGAATAGCCTGAAATGATGTATGAAAACGGCAAGGCGGATGGCAATACAGATAAGGCGGCCATTTGGGTTGGCCCTGAACAGATCGAGGATAGCTGTTCCTCCCCCTGCCCGCCCCCTGCTCACGTTTCATTTGGCTCCTGCCGAAATGAGCCAATAGCACAGCCTTTCCTCAGGCCTCTGGGAACTTATTTTTGGACACGTTAAGGAAGCAATGAAAGATCTCCTACGCCTAATAGAGGTTTACAGAGAGACAGGTCGCCTACTCCCTAACATGGAGCAGCGCACCTACCAACTTG
>NC_140242.1:23739441-23794441 GCF_949987555.1 Borostomias antarcticus
GACCACCACCCACCCAGCTAGCCCCCCAGCTAGTACTGTCTCTGAGCTGACCACCACCCACCCAGCTAGCCCCCCAGCTAGTACTGTCTCTGAGCTGACCACCACCCACCCAGCTAGCCCCCCAGCTAGTACTGTCTCTGAACTGACCACCACCCACCTAGCCAGCCCCCCAGCTAGTACTGTCTCTGAACTGACCACCACCCACCCAGCTAGCCCCCCAGCTAGTACTGTCTCTGAGCTGACCACCACCCACCCAGCTAGCCCCCCAGCTAGTACTGTCTCTGAGCTGACCACCACCCACCCAGCTAGCCCCCCAGCTAGTACTGTCTCTGAACTGACCACCACCCACCTAGTCAACCACCCAGCTAGTACTGTCTCTGAGCTGACCACCACCCACCCAGCTAGCCCCCCAGCTAGTACTGTCTCTGAGCTGACCACCACCCACCCAGCTAGCCCCCCAGCTAGTACTGTCTCTGAGCTGACCACCACCCACCCAGCTAGCCCCCCAGCTAGTACTGTCTCTGAGCTGACCACCACCCACCCAGCTAGTACTGTCTCTGAGCTGACCACCACCAACACCACAAACACCCCCAGCCAGTTAGTACTGTCCTAGAGCTCAACACCACCAGCAGTCAGTACCGTCTCCTTCAGTAGGCTGGGTCCATGTCTGGTCCCCAGGCTGCCTCCACACAGTTAGAGAGGTCTGCCAGAGGACGCTTTGTCAGAGCTGGGCTAGGGGTATTCTGGGATTGGTCAGTGGCCTGTGTGTTCTTCATACAGGGCCGTTTCACTCTTTTGTTAATCTTCTGCTCGTTTGGGGATCAACTAAGAACATCTATAGAACACTGAGAGGGGGAATGAGCGTTTATGAGGATACTTACCCAAATTTAGCAGCAATGTCATAAACTTGTTTTTCATGCTGCAGGACTTTCTCCCGGTCCCCCTCAAAGAGCAGCGTGGCCACACACAGCAGGTTGGGGTCGAATCCTTTGAACTGCGTGAAACAGGAAACCAGGGGAGTAAATCTAATTCTAACATCAATTAAATAAGGACAACTGATGATTCCCACCAAGTACAAAACAGTATTACCTTTGTAATGTAGAAGGTCTTCAACCCATCCACAAAGGATGTGAAAATTGAAGAAACCTGAGGCTTCAAAGCATGACCTGCCAAAAAAAACAAAAAAACATCAACCATGAGGTGAACTCCCTCCATTTAACGACAAGTGGAGCCCTGTCAGTTTTCAGTTACAACTCATATCATTTTTTCACACATTTAGTCCCACTCAGTCCACCCATCCCCCGCCTGCATCCTCCAGCAGTTCACCACGGCCAAAGAGTTAGATTTACTTGCGTTTCAAACAAAAGGAGGAAAATCAATGGTAACATTTGAATAACTTTACAAGTGGCCAGTGGCGGCCTGAGACAGGGGCGGTAAATCAGCAGCTTTCCGAGGGGAAGTGAGTTGTGGTTGACGGGGCGACATCAGTCTTCCTCATCGCTTTTTTTTTTTTGTTGCACTTTTTTGATTTATTCCTGATCGGACACACAAAGCGCCCCTGGCCTGGACACGGCAACAACGAGGGGGCCGGAGCCGACGGGGCGGTTATCAATCACAGCGGGAGGGTCCTGGGTGTCACTGTGGAGACTTAACACTTCATTTGTTCCCCTCCAGCTGAGGTGGGCTCATCACTTCCTGTCCTTGACGTTGCCAGAGTGGGTCTGTAGGTCTCTTGCAGCCATCATACTCATTAATTAGATACGCAATGATCTGATAGGGGAAATTATATATATGGGGTTGCATCATTTTAACATAGCTCTCCCCTTTTGTAGTTTCGATTTCCATGCATGTCCTGCATACCAGTCTCCAAAGGACACCAATTACCATCCTCCTTTTCCATCTAGACAGCAGCTCAACACAGCCTCTTTGTCCCCCCTCTGAAAAGCAGCTGTGAATACATCAAGTCTCTTTACTCCAAAGTCGGTATGATTAAAGTGAGAAGGAGCCTCTAATAAGCCCAAGAAGGTATTATAGAGCCAGAGTTTTAGTTATTAGTGAAAAACCTAGTTGCTTAGTCTTGCCTACTTAATGCTAAAAAGTGCATACTCTGTGAAAAGTGGAAATACAGGGTAGCTAATGAGATCCCCAGAGACTGACAAACTTTACAAAGATCTCGGGCGATGCCAGAAACATTCCATTAGACCTCAGGAAACAATATGATCAAACCTGAATATAAGAACTGCTTAATTGTTGCCAAGGTCATTTTTCATTGAGGCTCAATCCTGGAGTCATGTTTGTGTGCTGCTTCTCTGGTGCGATAATGATCAATTTAATTTACTGGAACACAGCAGAACGTGGAGGAACACTGGCATGTGGAACGTGGAGGAACACTGCCATGCAGTGTGCTTCTCTCAAAAGGAACCAAGTTAATTTAGGTTGTATACAAGAAAGGGCCACATGGCGATCAACAGATTGGAGTAATAATTTGTTATAAGTCATTAAAAAAAGCAGGTCATGTGTACTGGAGTCACATTCTGCAAATCCCTCCACTCCGCTTGTCAAGAGACTGACGGGGGAGCTAAAAGAAATAACAGTTTCCTGAAAATGGAAACCAGGTCACTTAAGACACACACACATGCACGCACACATGCATGCACACGGACACACACACACACACACACGGACACACGCACGGACACACACACACACGCACGGACACACACGCACGGACACACACACACACAGACACACACACGGACACACACACACGGACACACACACACACGGAGCACAGTCACAGTGCTGCAGCTGCTCAGCTGTGAGGTGGACAGTGTACCACAGCCCCACAGAGGACTGATGGGAACGTGGCAGTGAGGACTCACCAAACTTGAACTGTTCGTTGTCCATGAGGCGAATGGAGGCTGGTGCACACCTCTGAACAACAACAAACAAAAACAAGAATGATTAAACCGACAGAAGAGCAACCTGGTGTTACAGTAAGTCAAGTCAAGTGTGACCAGGAATAATTATAAATAGCTTTATGAGGGCACCACAAGCAGATAACCATGGATGAAAAATCTGACAACACAAGCGAATGGATGGATGAATTCAGCCTAACTCATGTGGGTGTCTCACACTCCCTTAGCGTCATGGTCGATACTGGGCTCTACAAAATGCTTAAACCGGACTAATGCCTGTCGGTGTAACAAGCAGAGCTGCACAAATCATATGCATGTAGTCATCAATAATGGGTTCATTAGCACTATACAGACAGGAGCAGTGGAGCAGGGTCATAACATGACTACTCCTAATATAGTACAGTATTGATCTGCACAGTCAGTGGCTGCTCAGTCACACTGACCTACTGGGGTTGTTGTTGGGAAAATAAAGATGAACTCGGGTGCATGACATTATAGTGCTCTTTACTGTCAACATACACACATAGCCTACAGACTACAGCCTGTAGGTCCACAGTAACAATATCAATTATAAGCCATAACAAGTGCTTTGTGTGGGTTATGAAAATGTTCCCCCCTACACTGAATGCATTTTAACAGCATAACCTAGTACAGTCATAACATTGATAACATAACCTAGTACAGTCATAACATTGATAACATAACCTAGTACAGTCATAACATGAATAACCTCGTACAGTCATAACAGTATAATTAGTGGTACTTTGTTTTATCTAAACAGAAGCTCCAAGCTCTGTGTTTACTGTAGCAACACTGAGCGGATAGGCGTCTGGCCGTTACCTGTCTGGCGATCTCTCGTAGGCAGGCCACGCCCTGCTCAAAGTTGAGGAACACCACCGAGCCGTACTTCTGGTACTCTGGCAGGGGGCGGATCTTCATGGTTACCTCGGTGACCACGCCAAGAGTTCCTGTGGAAAAACCGAGGGGAATCTTCAATTCAGTCAGTCAGTTCAGTCAACAAACCCCAAACAGGAAGTTCCTCAGATCCAGCCGGAGTCCGGTGAGAGAATGGGAACAGTGGCTTAGTTGACGTCCCCGGGGGGGGGCAGGGGGTACCCCTGGTGACCCGTCTCACGTTCACCCTCCAGGATCTGGTTTCCTGTTGCTCACAGGGCTCCCGGTGAGTTTGATCAACCCAGGCTATGGGGAGGTTAAGCAGACCCATATCAACAGGCCAGTCCAGGCCAGCAGCAGGACAACAGGACTCCCCGCTGGACTGCTGACCCTGGACAATGTGCTGCTTTAGGGCTCAGGTTCCATGTCAGTGACCGGTGTGTGTGATCTCCCCTATGTGCAGAGAGCATGTTGACTTTAGGACTAAATAGTGGTTCGTTCTGCCAAATCAGCAAACTCAGAGTGTAGTCATTTCAAAGCTGTTTCTCAGGAGAGTGAAACTACGGCAGGGGAAGAAAAGGAAGATTGTAACTAGGATGAGGAATGAGCAGCGTTATTAGCCAGCGCTAGTCAGCGTCTCTCTGGAGACAAATGTTTCCCTCCCCGTGTCAGGAAAAGGGATTTAACACACCACCATGGGACAGTCAAGCATCTGCTGGGAGGGACCGCTGCAGAATGATCAGTATTTACTGGCGTTGCGTCGCAATTGGCTGAACAAATATGTCAAACAGTGAGAGACCTGCCAACAGTAATCCTCTCCCACTAGGCAGTGTGCACTAACTGGCTGGGTACACCAAAGCTGTGGCAGAGACTAATGAGCCTTTAATCTTAAGATCACAGTAAACCGTGAGTTTATATACCTAAATACCTCGGTAATAAAACATCATAAGATCATAGTTAATAGTGAGTTTAGTGATAACCATAGCAAAAAGTGAGTTTCTATAAATAATACCTCGCTCATAAAATGCTTCATAATCTTGCCAGCTTCTTCTTCTTTGTATGGGTGGGTTGTTGCTTCCTCTCCTCCCAGGCTCGGGGCTATCCTTTTCTAGGCGGATCGATGAGGCGGGTGTGAGCGCTGCGACACCACACCGGTGCGCAATATTCACTAGTGGAGTAGACCAGGGCTAGGGCTGCCGTACGCAGTGTTTTTGCGACGGCGCACCAGCCTGATCGGACCAGTCACCTCATCAACGCCACACGAGCTGTTAACTTCATGCGCAGTGACTTGAGGTGTCGGCGGAACGTGAGCGACCTGTCCAATGTCACACTGAGATAGGTTGGTTCCGCGCAGCATGGCAGGAGGGTTCCATCGATGTGTATTTGTAGCTCACGTTTGGCTTCCTTGTTGATAAGGTGGAAGGCCATCGACACCGCCTTTGCCTCACCGAGCTTCAATCTCCATTTCCGGAGGTACAGTATGCTGCTGGTGTCTGCATGTCCTGGCTCAAGGTCTCCTCCACGGCCTGCCAGTCTCCAGCTGAGTACACCAGCGCAAGGTCGTCTGCGTAGGCATACTTCCTGGAGACTGTGTTCGGCAGGTCGTAGGTGTAGATGTTATAAAGGAGGGGGGCCAGGACAGATCCCTGGGGGACACCGTTCTTAAGGCGTCCCAGCCTGCTTCACTGTCCGCTACCGGTGGTGAGGGTGAAGCTGCGGATTCGGACAAGCTCCATGATCATGCTGACCTACAATTATTGCCTCCATTAAAAAAAAACATGCAGCTGTCTTGCTAATGGCTTTGTAGATGTTTATGAATCACAGATAATTCCAGATAATGTCAAACCATCATCATAAATATCAAACCATTATCGGAAATATCAAACCTTTATCAGAAATATCAAGCCTCATCAGAAATATCGAACCGTTATCAGATAATATTAAACCATCATCAGAAATCCTATAAAGTTGTTTTTATTTCCTGCCGCATTTACACTTCTAGTTTCGGACTCCCAGACCCCGCATCAAGTCATTTTCAAATTTGCCATAAGGTTAGGGGCGACTTTCCCATGACAATGTCACATGCATTCGCTTGGTGTGTAGGTGACACAGGCAGACTCGGTGTAGCCAGCTCCATTAGAGGCGTTCAGAGCATGGCCCTGCCGTTAATGAGCCCTTTAATGGGACGCCACACACCACATGCTGCTCTCTAGTGGCCCAGCCCAGAACACGTGACTCCATTACGCCTCAGCAAATAACCCTGGTCTCCTCCCAGAGGCATCGCCTTGCCCGCGCACTGCTCAGAGAGAGAGAGAGAGAGAGAGGGAGGGAGAGAGAGAGGGAGGGGGGGAGGGAGAGAGAGAGGGAGAGAGACAGAGGGAGGGAGAGAGAGGGAGGAAGCGAGAGAGAGGGAGAAAGAGAGGGAGGGAGGGAGGGAGAGAGAGAGAGGGGGGGGTAGAGAGAGAGAGAGAGAGAGAGAGAGAGAGAGGGGGTAGAGAGAGAGAGAGAGAGAGAGAGGGGGGGGGGGGG
Source organism: Borostomias antarcticus (assembly GCF_949987555.1). Classification (NCBI taxonomy): domain Eukaryota; kingdom Metazoa; phylum Chordata; class Actinopteri; order Stomiiformes; family Stomiidae; genus Borostomias; species Borostomias antarcticus. The sequence goes on from NC_140242.1 coordinate 23,745,783, forward strand.
GGGCGGGGGGCTGGGGAAGTCCAACAGAGTGCTCCCAGCAAGGTCATTGAGCACCCTCCTCTGGGAGCCAGACCGTGGTGAGTGTGTGTATATGCGTGTGTGTGTGTGTGCGTGCGCGTGTGTGTGTGTGAGGCGAGCAAGCCATTACAGCTCTCCTCTCTGCAAAAGCTGACCTCTCCAGCGCCTGGGTGTTCAGAGGACGTGGCGTTCTGCCGTCAGTGTGAAACAACCTCTTCCTGTTCCTCCAATACCACCATCATGAACATGCTGCTGTAGGGCCGGCAGTTACACACACACACACACTCAACACATACACATATACACACACATATACACACACACATATATGCACGCACGCACACACACACACTTAAGATTAGCTCAGGCTTGCTTCACACACCTGCATATCTCCACAGTTGAGCAGACTGTGAAAGAGTGAGTGATGGTTATTGATCATTCCAATCATTCTCTCCACGCTGGAGGGAAATGCTTTAGCCACCGCAAGGTCAGCAAGGTCACGGCGAGACCAAGCCATGAGAAACAGGGAGAGGGGGTTGTGCGGCCATTTTGAATGAATGAAATGCCTTCCATTCGGCATGCAGGGCACGGTTTGGCTTTCACTGCTGTGCTTTGTTGTGGTCAGTGTGTGTGTGTGTGTGAGGGGGGGGGGGGGTAGTGCAGGGGAGATATGCTAATGAGAGCCAGCGGGGTCATGACCCCTCAGCAGTAGTAGCCCTCCCAGGAGCCGCACCCCCACAGAGATGCTCCTGCACCACTAGGGGGCCCCGTCTCCGGCTCTCCACAGCAGGCTCAGCTGGAGCAGACCACACGAACATAGCCCTGGAACATAGCCCTGTATACATGTGGTACTGTTCCTACACACATACATATATATATATACATGCAGTACTGTTCCTACACATATATATACATACAGTACTGTTCCTACACTCCTACACACACATATATTTATATATACATGCAGTACTGTTCCTACACATATATATACATGCAGTACTGTTCCTACACACACATATATATATATATATACATGCAGTACTGTTCCTACACATATATATACATGCAGTACTGTTCCTACACACACATATATATACATGCGGTACTGTTCCTACACATATATATACATATATATACACATATACATGCAGTACTGTTCCTACACATGTATATACATATATATACACATATACATGCAGTACTGTTCCTACCCACATATACTGTTCCTAGGTCAGCCCTACACATATAGATATATACATACAGTGCTGTTCCTAGGCCAGCCCTACACATACAGTATATAGATATATACATACAGTACGGTTCCTAGGCCAGCCCTACACAATGACTACATGTGGCGTTAGAGAAGGCTATAACCTGCTGTTATGTGAAATTCTCAATAGCCCCAAAATGAAGGTCATGTGAAAGGGATCATTTGACTTGGATGTGATATGCTCTGATGTTCATTGGCAGATATATACTAAGCAGCATCCAGAGAACACTTCTGTAACGATCCCAAACCGAGATGTCCGTCCTGATCCAAGCTCATGGTCAGAGAGCAGATTGCCGAGCTTTTGGGGAGAGTGGCGAGTTTGTACCCGCAGCTGTTTAACGCCGCAGTGCCAGGAGTCCCTGCACCTCCTCATTACGGGGAGGAGGGGGCGGGCTGGCATATGGCGGAATTCTCTTTGGGCGCGCACAAGGACAGGGCGGCCATGACGCACGGTGGCCCCTAACCAACCGCCCTCGCGGCCAGGCCGCGTTCCCTCGGCAACCCTGGTTAATGTCCACCTGACCTGCAGCTGTGAGAACTCCTCTGGTGTCACACCCCTCCCCCGGTGCAGAAACACACACGTGTAACAACACACACTCACACACACGTAGCAGACACACACACAGCAGACACACACACACATAGCAGAAACACACACACATAGCAGAAACACACACACACGTAGCAGACACACACACACAGAACACATGGGTAGGACCTCTGACATGGTGTAGCAGGGGAAGTGACAGAGGGGTGAGGCGGGGGGCGTCGTACCCTCGGAGCCCAGGATGAAGTGGTGGATGTCGGGGCCGGTGGACATGCGCGGGCCCTGGCAGCTCTTCTCGATCACTCCTCTCGGGGTCACCATCTTTATGTGAACCACCTGGACAGCGAGGGGAAACAACACAGCTGGTGTCATTCAGAGACGGGAATTCGAAACATTAACAGGGGTGAGTTTCCCTTCGCAATCAAACTGGAAATTGGGTTCACGCAGTCAAAGATTGACACATACTAACCAATAGCTTGTCTCCATTCACAGGAAAACAATTAGATATTGTTTAAACAGCAGCTGTTGTTTAAGCGGGGAAGGTAGGCTTCATGTGCACATGGCCAATGATTGCCATAGAGTTTCACATGAGTACAAAGGCAACCTTGTTTTTGCAATGGCATCCCTGAATACAGGGCCGGCCAGGTCGAAGGTCACCTACCAGGTCCTCGATGTTGCCGTAGATGTTCTTCTTCATGCCTGACGCCCTGGTGGCTACCCATCCCCCCAGCGAGCTGAACTCCATGGAGTCAGGCTCATGGCCTGTACAGTAGCCGCTCTCACTGAGCTGAGGGAAGAGGAGGGAATCAAGAACAAAGTCAAACACACTCATTCGTATTGATGGGCACTCAAACTCAATGGTATGGGAAGATGTAGTTGCGTATGTGCGCCATAGGAATTAGTTATGAAACCAACACAGCACGAGGCAACAATCAAGATTCAAGATCCATCACATAAACAAACAAATAAACAAATTCCTGGATCCAACCATCCGCTCGTTACACTTTTATGTTCAAACTCTGCCTTTTATGACATGATAGATTTTTTACATCAACCTACACTAAGCACAGACAGTGAGAGAGCCTGGATATTTGAGAGGGGGGCTGCCGCGGGTGTCTCTGCCGGGCCAGACGCCCGCCCTGACCACTCCTCTCTTCCAGAACACATGGGCAAAGTCAGGCCTGGTTTTATTAGCCGCTCCCCTGACAGGCAGCGTTTTAACGTTCTGCCATCTGCTCCATCAGAACGACACGTCTGTATGCAGGAGCGGAGTCTGTTTGAGATGCGTCTCACGCATTCCTCCACATGAAACGCCAGCTCCGTCGCCATTTTTCTGAATTAGCTTGATGGCGCCATCTGCTCAAAGCCTCCATCTCTCCCCTCTCCCCTGCAGGGGCCCGTGGTGGAGCTCAGCTCAGCTCGGTCACAACATTTAGTGCAAACAGGGTCCTTTTTATCATGCCTATATCTTGAAAACAAGAAACAAAACAAAACGAGGAATATAGTATATAATGCTGGTCCACTTGAACGTATTCAGTGCGTTTGTTTACAATGTTGCCTGCCGGCTACCGAGATGACGCGCTCAGATTGTAAGGAAGTAAGGTATTTGCGCACCACCTAGATATAGATAACCTACTGTAGATACAGTGGTTTTGCTGATTTTTGACCATGTTGAAAAGAATGAATACTACCGTAATGTGTTTTGGCATGATTAGAAGATGGGCGGGACTCGGGAGGCTGTGTGACGCCTGTTGTAGCGGTAACCTACTAATCAAATGTACATTTTGAAGATCGATTACGCATTTTTTCCCCAAAAGTCGATGACTAGTCGAAGTTCTGAGTATTTATTTGACAGCCCTAGTGGGGAGGCAGGACAGCCTTCAGGTGGATGGTTCTGAACGACACAGCTCATTCCTGCTTAACATTACCTGATCAGTAAGGCATCTTTAAGCGAGAAGGTGGATATAAAACGATTGGGACGTATGAACGTTGATGAACGCAGAAGGAACTTACTAATCTCTCCAAATCCTGACCAATGATGCCAGCCTCGACATGGACAGTTAAATTCTTCTCGTCGATCCATAATATTCGGTTCTGCATGGACAGATGGGAGGGGGGGGGGGGAGACAAAACTCAATGAGCTCATAAACGTTAATTGCTTAAGCCTACATTGTTTATGTGACTAGAACAAACATAAAAGCAAGCCCCCACCACCTCAGGGCCTGCTTTTCATTCAATGCATTTGATACAGGTTGGAGGGAGATTGAGGGAAGGAAATCCACATTAATTGTAACACACTGCAGATTTTGGAACGATACAAAGCTGATTGCTAATCGGGGAAGTGCTCCTTTAATTAAATTGCAGTTGTGTTGACACTACATACCCATGGTTGTCCTCACTATCCTCTAAACCTGCCGTCACCTACGGAGTTACAGCCCTCAGATGCCTCCCAGTGACTGAAATGCCTTACTAAACTCCAATAAAAACTTAGTATACAGAAAGTCTTAAGGAATATGTGGACAACTAGTATAAACAATATTCAACATTAGTACAATACAATATTGGGCAGGTTCCCATGTTGAGTGCTGACCAAATGTAGCATATTTCAGAGCCATGTGCCACTAGTGTGGCCATGTGGCCAGTGAACTGAGAGTCATACGGAGTCAGCCAGATTCCAAAAGGTTAACCTCCTTTTAACATTCAATCCCACAAATCCCCCTCTGGTTTGGGTCGCAGTGCACGGGTCCGAGCCGACACAGCTGGAGCTCCTCTCACACCTGCCATCAATCATTCTCCCCCTGTAATAAAGAGTCTGCTGCTGTCATACTGAGGCTTTCAAGTCCCGCGCGACCTCTGACCCTCGACACAGCATACTGGCCACTGGTATTTATGTCCTACCTCTTCACCCACCAGTAGGCTAGCAGTCTCCAGACCGCTCATATACCGGGATCTCCTCCATACAGAGCAGTCCCAGTCACACTGTACTGGGGCAACAATAACTCAGCAGGATACAAAGAGGTCTTAAATATAACTGATTGGGGCAGACAAAGTGCTGAGGACAGCAGATCTCTGAGTCACTGCCTGCAGAGCCATGACTCTCTCCTCAGGGTGGGAGGTTAGAGTTAGTGTTAGGGTTAGTTTTGGTGTCGGGGCGGGAAGACAGCCAGCTCCTCCTCTGCTCACCATCTGGGAGGTGTCCAGGGAGGCGATGGAGCGGGTCTCCTCGGGGGGGCACTCCAGGGCGTCGGACACACTGGTCCCACCTGAGGGAGGAGGAGGGGGGGGGGGGGGGGGGGTGTTACCACACAAACATCCAAACATTTACCGCAGTGATGTCATACGGTACGGCAGCACTCATGAAACTTTAGGATTTGCTACGGTCAGGTGCTCACCGCCGAAGGGTATCAGACAAACGTTGTGCTTGCATGCCAGCTCCACGATCGTCACCACGTCACCGTGGCCGTCTGTGGAGGCAGAGGATATAGTCACAAAGCAGCTCTCAAACCCCAGCGCGCGCACCACGCACACAATCCCAAGTGTCAAACCCCGCCGTAAATTAGTGTTGCCGCGATTGCAGGAGCGCTCGTGTGGCAAAGGAAATAAACGACGCCACATAAAGCATTGGCCTGCGGAGACGGTCAACGTTCAGACGCTCTGGGGCCATTAGAGCAGATAGACAGACAAACGGACAGACAGATAGGAGGCCATTAGAGCACAGAGACGGACGGACAGACAGACATCCAGGGAAAGATGGCTCTGATTCGCCAAGGGCATTCCTGAAATGGCTCTGATTTGCCCACGGCATTCTTGAGATGGAGTCAGAGAGCATGAAGCTCCGGTCTATGGGGGGGGGGGGAGAGAAGGTGCTCTGGCCAATCACATCTCCCACACCCATTCACTCTGGGCTGAGCAATATCCACCTACACAGATCTGCTTGGCTGGGCTCAGCAGGCCTCTGTGAGACGCCTCCACTCTGACACACTCTGCCATCCAATTAAACACAGGGCTTTGGCGTGGGGATTACAGTTCAACAGACTAACCCTCCGCTTGAAATATACAACCACAGTCAAGCAGACATCCTGGACCTCACAACTTAGATCACAGATGCAGGATACAGACTGTAGGAGGGTGACATATTGTGGGCTGTTTCGGACGGCTTAAAATTGTGGGGAATTTTCCAATTTGAATGCCGTTATCGGGGTCTCGTGATTTGCTGGCCATTTGGGAGCCTGCTAATCAAGTTTCCAGCCATCAGTCAACACTCATTTGCATGATAAAATAGCGCCCGCTATAACGGCAGCAAACCAATCTCAGCACCATAACTCAGGGGTGTACGACGCCGGGCCAGAGCGCGGAGTGTTGGGTGTCACACGCCCTCCCCCTGACTGACGCTTCTTATTAAGCCTCCACTCATACATATTAATATCCCCACGCCTCTGCGGAGATTAACCCCTTAAATCACCTGAGCCAGGCGGGAGATAAACCAGGCAATGTGGGCGGGTTATAAACAGTGATGACACATGACTCACTTGGCCACACCACCATGTCAGGAGCTCGTCCAAATCTCCCCTCTCGAAGGGCAAAGATCTCATGTAAGCAATGCCCTGTTGAAATAAGGCACATGTTAAATTTAGTTTGAGTGCAGTTTGTTTTCAGCTGTTGCATCAGAATTGTGACATTAGTTCTGTGAGGCCCCTTCTCCACCTCCCAAGACCCGCCCTTTCCCAGCATGCCTCACCGTGGGCTCTGAACACCCGGTCCTCTGCATCGTGGGAGAAGGCGATGCCAGCGGTGTTCAGTTCCTCCACGAAGGCCTCGTTCAGGCAGGGCGGTGGCACTGTGCTGGCGTTCAGAGTGGCCTGGGGAGGGGGAGGGGCCATTAATGGACGGCCGCTGTCACTGTGACTCACAGCAGACAAAAGGGTGGGAGAGGATCGTTTACTCTTACTGTTGCTGTGTTTCTGTGTTGCATGCTGGTCCCAAAGGTTTTCTCCATCCACTCCTTCAGACTGGGCAGGATCAAGCCACTTAGCCTGTACCTGGGTCAGAGCACAGTTAACAGAACCATTTCTCAAATTACGTCAACAAGATCAAGCAATTTCAAACCAACCAATCCCATACGCTTATCCCCCCCCCACAGCCACAGACACGACACTAGGAACTGCTTGAGATGAAACGCCTGTGTGTCATTCATTGGTGAGGGATTATGCAGTTGGAATTAAAGGGGGTTATTAGGCGAGCTCGGTGACATCGCTGTTCGTGCCATCGCCGCCGGCAGCACGTCACCGAGCTGCTGGCACGGCCGGGACGGCCCGTTGGGGCCCTGTGGTCCGACAGACCAGGAAACGGTCCCTAATGAAAAAGCCTCTGTCACAGGAGGCTCTGAGGGGGAGGGGGAGAAACGCCTCTCCTGCTCTCTCTCTCCTGCTCTCTCTCCTGCTCTCTCTCTCCTGCTCTCTCTCTCCTGCCCTCTCTCTCCTGCCCTCTCTCTCCTGCTCTCTCTCTCCTGCTCTCTCTCTCCTGCTCTCTCTCATCCCCTCCCTCCAGCAGTGTAGTCCAGGAACATTTCCGCTGAGGAAGCATGATGGAACGCACAGATGCAGTTTAGTGCATAAAGACGAACCATTTGCTGTGCAACTTCCTGCACAATTCAAGTCATTACTCAAAGCCAGTTCTATATAGACACAGCGTAACAGGCCCCCTTGCTTGTGACTCTGACAGGCAAGGCTGTCTGTTCTCAAGCCATATATCACCATTACAAATAAAGAGAAACAACAATAATAACAACAACAACACCCCTCTCTGCCTCTATCATGCCAGATGAAGATAAAGGTGTTGAAAAGAAGATGAAGGCTTGCCAGATGAAAGAGCGATCCATTTTGGTGCCTGTGTGAATTGAAGCCACGTTCAGCCTCTTGAGAGAATGGAAACAATAAGCTATGCTTCTCTACGCCCACAGAGATGGAACAAAAATATTAATATGTGGTCAGCTTATTTGACTGTGTGTTAAACCACACAATCAACCATTATCCACCGAGAAACAGCAGTTTAGACGATGGAATAGCGTAGCTAATATATTCTCCATTAAAGACAGTGGAGGGACATTAAAACTGCTGATAAGCACTCTTATTGACAGTGGGATGTCTGTTTTAATGCTCAGTGCAGATACCGGCCACCAGATGGCAGTAGCGTCACACTGAAATGAGGCAGGCAGAGAGGGGGTAGGTCTCAGTGGAATGCAGAGAGGAACTGAAGCATAATCTCCAGACGGAGAACACTGGGCAATCTCTCTGATATCAAACAAGTCACTGTTTGTACTGCATACTGTTATTATCACTATCACTATCATGTTTATCATGGCTACATGCAATTTTGTATGGATGATATAAAAGTAAATGTGTAAAATTAAAAGTGAGGATACCGTATGTCTGATGGCTGCTATAGGTGCTATTGTATTACTCTTGTTTTTGTTTGTGTTTTTATGTGTCTCTGTGTTTTTAATGTTCTCTACAACAAATTGCCTCTTTGTGGCTCTTTTCTAAGTCTGAGTAAGTCCGTATGAGCTTTGGAAGTTGACTTTATTCAGTTACCCAAAGACACAGGCCTTAAGCATCAATAGCTGTATCAAAGTGACATGGGGTAAACGACATGATTAGATGGACTAGATAAATTAGACAGACAGACGGACGGACGGACGGACGGACGGACGGACGGACGGACGGACGGACGGACGGACGGACGGACGGACGGACGGACGGACGGACGGACGGACGGACGGACGGACGGACAGACAGACAGACAGACAGACAGACAGACAGACAGACAGACAGACAGACAGACAGACAGACAGACAGACAGACAGACAGACAGACAGACAGACAGATAGATAGATAGATAGATAGATAGATAGATAGATAGATAGATAGATAGATAGATACCTTTTATTTGTCACATATAATGTTCAGTGTACAGTCACAGTGAAATGTTGCTCCCCACGCCAACATTACACTTAGGATAGATAAATTCCAATACTTAATTTACAAACTACAAATTTACAAGTTACATATTTACAATTTACCTTTTGCCTGTGAATTCTGCTTGGCCTTTCTTGTTGAAGAGGAATTTTGAATCGCTGTAGCCCCATCCATTCCATTTCATAACGTCTTGCCTGGGGGACACAGAGTCACAGGGTCATCATGTAGGGTCATACTGTAACAACAGTGTCTCGGCCAAGTCAGGAGACTGATCTCAGATAAACAAGACACGGAGTACAAGGACACACTTCTACAAGGCTGTGGTTTTATACACAGTGGCAATGTTATCATGTTCATATTTCACTACCTCCTTTCACAGTATTTTGACTTGAACCCACTAGGGTCTATGGTAAGGGAGAATGTTATTGACCTTTAGCCTGGATATGCTATCTCTATCAGGCTGGGAGACTGCTGCCAGCCACAGCTTCAGCCTTCCCAACACCTGAATACGGCATACAGGTAGCGATCGTGTTGCTATGGTAATGCCTGCTTCACTCTGACTGTTCCCTGGACAGTGATGAACTAGGTGAAAAGGGGGAGGGCTGACATCCCAAGAGGCTCAACACCCACAAGGTGCACGAAACCACAAATGAAATCACAAATGAAGGTCCACAAAGGCCAAGAATGACTGTTTCATATCAATATAGCCTACTGTAGGCTATTAAAAGGGAAATTACTGCCATTGTTAACATCCAGAGTCCTGACAGAATGCTTTTCCAGTTTTCGTCAATCCTGAAAAGGGACCATAGTGCCTGCAATGGGCCTGTCATTTATGAGGACATACTACAGAGACATACTTCTCCCGTCACTCTCTGTGTGATAGCCTGTCACAGCTTGGTATAGCCTGGCTTCACCAGACCCAATTCACAAAAATGCAAAGGGTCCGGAGCTGCTAAGATTATTTTCGATTTCCAAGGGGCGTTTTCAATGGTCGCTGACCAAAATGCCTCTAGACACAACTGGGTAGACCTATCTATCTACTACAGTCTACTACAGATTATGATGGTACATCTCCCAACAAATGAGCTGCCCACAGATTCATGAACTTACTGTCCAGATCAGTGGATGCTTAAGTGCCCACTGGCCAGCATACTCCTCTGAGTGACTCAGCTTGATTAACAATGTTTCAAACTGTGTTCGGTTTTGTACAGAATCACATAATTTAGCCTAGGAGGTCTGAATGTCATTTAGACTAGAGGACTTGCCTTAATTCCAAATGGTTTATGGTCTCTCGGGGCAAGTCATGCTTTCACTGAGGTAGCCTCAGGTTGTTCTGACAGAGTCGGATCAAACTTTTGGGAGGGAGTTTGACCCCGCTCAACCAGATACTCTGGTGAAACCACCAAACCCACAACACGAGAAAGGCTGCATTCCCGAGTTATCAACTTTTCTCCTGGTAAGAACAAGACTTACCATATCCATGTCATGTTGACAAGGACAACTCCAGATAGCATATCGCAAGGCCAAGTGCACATTTCTTCATGACACTAGATGTCAGTACAGCATGGAGAAACCAGAGACGCTGCCTCTTAGGAGCAGAGTTTTTTTTTTCACAACCCGGTTTGAGAGTCAGACCACCAAAGCTCTTATCCAATCAGATCACAGTTTTGGGCGGAAAGTTTTAAGCCTTTCTACTCAACTTCCTCCACTCTATCCTGTGTTAACTGTTGATATTTCATCCGTTTCCGGGAGTATAGGTGTTTAAAATGCTCCATATGAGTAGTACAAAAAACAAGTGTTTTTGTTTAAAACAAACGTGTTAGCACAAAATGTACATCTACATGGCCCTCCTCCTAAAAAACATGGGTAAGCCGTGTCTTCAGCATGTTTAGAAACTATCTGTAGGCTGTTATATGAGTTCATAGCAACTGTAAAAACTGATGAACAGCTGATGACCATGTTAACTCGGCCTCACTAGATGCGGAAATGTCAAATGGATAAAGAATCGTAGACCTGTCCTCACTCAGCTTCCAGTGCATTTGAATGTGTGGATGGGAGATCAGATACTTTTGAACGATACACATTTAACTCATTAGCTCAAACTATATATAAACATGCTGTCGAAGCCGTCTTTGCAGCTTCCCGGATCCCGCCGCACCCAGCTCAATGAAGCTCTGTCAGATACGACACCTTCTAGCTGCCCAGTTTCAGCTGGGGGAGCCGCTGTAAAAGTCCACTATTGCCACCTTATATCACTAATAAAACAATGCAATGTATTCAACTAGCTACAAATAATGCTTGACAACTGAACTCATGCTGATTGTCACTGGTCACTATAGCCTAGCTAGCAGAGCCTAATTCAAGACAGCGAGCTTCTCCATCCACTGACTGAGTAGCTATCGCATCTTACCTCCTCCTCGGGACCGTCTTTGTATTCTCCACATTTGTTGTCTCTTCAGCTTTGCACTCTGTTGCAATAATCCCCGAATCATCGTACGCAGGTTTCTGTAAATGTCCCGCAATTATCCTCAATCTTTGCTGTGCAATTCGTTGGATGTCGGTGCTACTGCCAGACGCCATGCTGCTTCCGTGTTAGTGAAGGTGGAGTCAGGCGGCTGTCAGAGGTCAGCAGCGTGTTAGTGAAGGTGGAGTCAGGCAGACATAAGAAGATTTATTATCGATAATATTGACCCTGATTTCACGCCAAGTCTGGAGAATGTTTTGTTTGTTTTCATTAAAGATATTGGCAGTAAAACCAAATAATATTATATTATTAAGCTGCTCGATGCTGATGCTCGAAAATGAAACCAAACAATACATAAATATATGCAATAATCCGATAATAAGAAGGCTACGAAGACAGTGAATGTGTGCACCTCCATTTGAAAGAATGTTGACATCAGGCTTGGTATGTACCATGGCTCTCTATTTATTTATTTATAGTATTTTATTTGTAATGGTTGATTGTTGTCATTTTAATTTGTACTGTTTTGCACTTTGCTTAATAAAGATTTTGGGGGAAAAAGGTGCAGTCAGGCAGGCAGGGGTTAGAGGTCAAGCCAGTTTAGGAGGATATGAGGTACATGTAACCGGATCCCACTATGCATTCCATGAAATACAGTACGTCACAAGAACATGACCGGATTGGTTACACTGTTTACCTATATTGTTGCAGGCAATATGAGGTGGCAATTATTTCAATATAATATGACTCAGTGCCACTTTTATTTCAAAAATTCCAGACTGAACAGAGGAATTAGGCTACTTTCAGATCTACATAGTTATGATTATTACAACAAGAGCAAGGGAGCTATATTGACTAAATAGCCAAGGCTTTAGATACAAATGAGGGAAAATATAAACACATATAGCTAATACTTTCTTTTTTTCTTACCTCAGTGGGTGTTACATAATGCATACAGTACTTGAAAGATAAGATTATTGTCTGAAATTATAGCAACTATGTTTCTTTATAACACCACAATAGAGGAATGTATCATATCTGAAGTGAAACTAAGTTGACCGGTTAATAGATTCCTGCGCCAACCTTTATTCATATTTTACATTAGGTCATTCGTCATACAAGTCAGTCATCATTCATACACAAGGCATCTGGAGATCCTGAAGGTGTATGTTTTAGTGTGTTGTGTACCATTTGCACTATGAAGCAGGTTTGACTTCAACATCATGCTACCATTTGCACTATGAAGCAGGTTTGGCCGAGTCAGACTTTCTGTTTACCTTTCGTCCTCACCTCTGCAGAGTCACATGGCGAGCAGGACTGGCGTTTCCATATGGCTCACTTTTTCTTACAGGAGATGATGTAACATGGCATTCTGCTACTCCATTTTTCATTTAAATCATAATCATACCAACAAGTTTGGTTTGTAGGCTATATTTGTCTTATTACCTTCTTTTGTAACACAATGCAATAGAACCACTGGGAATATGGGTTGTCAAAGAAACAAACTTTATTCTTAGAAGGAAATCTCTGAAAACATTAAAGGAATGGGGTCCCATGTTGTGAATTACTGTCCCATTGTGTCGATGTAATGTTCATCCCTCAGGCCAGAGCAAAACTCCCAAAACAAAGTTCTGTAATGCACTGACTGCAAACAACCAGAGTCTAAGTGTATCACAGAACTTTACTTGGAAAGCCATAGTGCCACATCACAGGTTACTCAGCTGGTGCAGAGCATTTCAACCAGGCCTTCACCTGCAAAACTCAACATAAAACAAGAGTGAAATACATATAAGTAATCAATGTGCTTTTTAGATATTCTCACTTAGAATACGTGCAGCTCTACTTTATTGAACACTTGACATAAATACAATGACTTCTTGAAAATAAGTGCATAGCCAACTTGAGAGTTTGTCAAATCTTTCTGGGCCTATGAGGCCAAAGGAGTATGTAATTTGAGTGGGGCCTACCTGGTGTTAAGAGACTTGAATTGACTTTCACACTCTACCACCAACCCCCAACACATTAATGCTTTGATATCAAACTATTAGGTTACAGTAGGCCTTAGGTGTCTAGAACTTTCACACGTGTTTACTTTTACAATTCAACCTTGACTATCTTCAAGGTTGTAAAGTTAACAATTAGGACAATCGCTATATGAAACAGCTGACGTGTCTAAAGGTCCCAGATTTGAAGGCATGTATTTCTGTATGGTAATCATTTCACATTGGTATCCGCACATTTATTATGTAACTTTCTACTTGTTGAGTTTTCCTCAACTCGCAGACAGAATTCGAATGAATGAAAAAAATCAAAATCCAGTTATGTTTAAACAATGATCATGCTAATAAAGAACCCCACTGTCTACATAAGTTTGAAGACTTGGACTGAAGTTAATTGTTTCGAAGTTTCAAAGAGGAAAATCAAATATGTGAATCAAAAGACTGGATTCGGACAGCATGATGCCAAACGCTTAGACGTATGTCTAATATGATAAATAACAACATTAGAGGCATATATGGGCTTCTACTAACAATACTATACCTGATAGAAGTGGAGGCAGTTAAAAGGGGCCAGCTGCAATCCAGCACGAGAGCAAATAGATCATAAAAAGCAAAAACAGTAGCCTATCTAAAAACACTGAAGAACTGAACAAACTACCAAGGCAAACAGCACTTTTCACTGCTTAATTTTGCGGTTGACGTCCTTCTTCAGTCCTGCAATACACTATTCGTAAGGTGCCTTCACGTCGCTTTTACCTCTTCTTTCAGCCCTGTGCAGTTCAGTCTGCAGCTGGAAGAATGTCGACGTGGAGCTGCCAAACGTGAACGCGTAATCGTGAACGCGCTTGGGGGGGGGGGGGGATCTCTTTTGAGTGTAATTTCAGAGCGTGGGGCACTGGGCTGCACCGTAGGTAAGGTAGATAGATAGTCTACAGCTCGAGGTAGAGTGAGGCTCTTAACAGATATGTGTCAGAGCGCGTGCTATAAAGCCCACCTCATTTCCTAGACATCTTTCAGACGCTGGTTAATTGCATATGGTGCATTGGTGCCAATCTCTTACTTTCACCAAGGTGTAAGAATGTTTAGAATGGTACCAGGCTGCCAGTAATCTCTTGATGGAGCTAGCATCATACAGGTCTCAACCTATCTCTATTTTAAAGATCTGTTTGATCAATGTGAAACAATAATGGACAACATTCTAGGCAGACAATAGACATGGCATTACTTTTTGCCATGCACATAAGGGCCTACTGTAATTCACTGTGGAGGTCTTGCCCATAATTTGTAGGCCTGGCTGTTATAATATTCTCGAATTTTCCAATGAGTTATACAAGGTTATACCTCTACTCTTTATTTTACCTTTACTTAGCCAGTGAAGCCTGTTGAGACCAAGGTCGCATATCCAACGGTGCCCTGGTTACACAGCGTACACCATAAAGAATATAAAACAATATAAAACCACATTCATTTTACACATTTAAATACAATGGCAACAGTGTCCAAACATACACAGACCTCGACCCCATGTTCCTGAATCATATGTTTAAACATTTCCAAATTTAAAGGGACTAAGGTGTCTAATTTAAAAGTCTCCTGAAACCTATGCACTAGGAGCACCATAACTAAAAGCAGTCTTTCTTATTTCTTGCATGGTATACTCTGTAATTATATGTTAAATGGCAGATAGCCTATGATAAAGTTGCAGTAGACCTACTGTATTGCAATTCAGAGGTAGAGCGCGTGAGGGGCCTTGCGACTGGGTTTGTGCCCAGTGCATGTACGGATGATGAACAGAAGGGGTCGCTATGCAATAAATTAACTTAGGGTTTTGGGATCTAGACTTAATGTTAAATTCATAGGCTACTGATATGCCTGATATGCTTCTCATTCATGTGGACTAATGTTTTAGGAATAGCCTGCTCTCCAGCATATTTTTAAACATGCTGAACACCAGGCTGACATTCCCCTATTATGCTACAATACATAATAAATCCATGTTTATCATTATGTGACGTGAACCTGTAAAAGGAAGGACCGGAAGTCTCTCTCAGACAAACCGCGCCTCTTATCCTATCCCAGGGTGGGACGATCCCTCCACAGGTCGCCCAGAGCTCCTGATTGGCTGCTGCCGTGACCGTGGGCGGGGCAACCAGCTGCCTGGGGTTTTCCGTCATTTTCATAAGAATTTAGAAACATTATTTCCTCCATAGTGTCACGTTGTAGCACAAGAGTCTCCAGAGAGTCCACCATTTTATATTGCGTAAAAAGGAATACAAATACTATTTTGGGGGGCGTTTTTTGCCAGAGGACAGACTACTTTTTTTCTCCATTATAATGGAAATTGAGATACCTAAAATGCCTCCCAGTGAACAGGTAAGTTTATAAAGCTGTTATCTCTGAAAGCTCAGGTGGGTCAGTTTGACACAACGCTCTTATAGACCTTATAGCTCCTCAATAGGATCGAAGACTGAAATTACACACAGGTTTCATCAGCCACATTAGTTCAATGTGGCTATAGGCTATTTCAAGTAGGCCTATCACTCTTGTTTGTCTTTCATACCCTCTGTCTTGTACCTGTGTCTCTCTTTCACAAATAGGCATAATAATGCGCGTTACGGCTATATAGCCTATTAGCTATAGTAAGCATAGGCTACTCCTGTTCGAACTGACTCATGTCCAGAACTTCTTGTGAAGACTACCGGGCTACACGCAGTCTGTAAACGCTACTAGTACAGTATGCTACCATTCTAATATCCCACTCTCAATTCTGCCAAGTCATGGAAGACTGGCCTGGTTGAAATGTGTGTAGCGAGAAATAAAAATGAAAATGAATAGGCTTCATGCCGTAATGTAGAGCTGTCTGCAGGAGAGTCACGAGAAACATGAAGTTGACGATGATAAAAATCCTATTTGTCCCTCCGTTTCAAATGGGTCTTGTAGGCAGGCCAGGGTGTAGATGTTGGGCGTGTGATCAGTACGTGACATGTAGCCTGGTTATCTTTGACTATTCAGCTGATTGCACAATATTCTCAAGGGGACGTTTACTAGAAGCGGAATGCAGTTTACTAGAAGCGGAATGTAGTGTTTCATGACGTACATCAGCTTTATCATTCTTGAAGACCAACAATAGGCCCATCCTGTAGGGGTTTGGAACCTATTCAAGTTGGAACTTGAACTTTTCCTTAATGTTGTTTAAAAAAGCCTTCATTTGACATGGTTTGGCAATTTGAAGTTAATTTTGAGGTCTTTCCATAGGCCTACATGTAGGCTACTGGATGTTTGAAAGAATATCCTAAACCCTCCTGACTTCACTTCACAACTCAACTTCCCTGTTTGTGCCTTAAATGTTTTGCGGAACCATATGGAGGCTGATGGTGGCATGCAGTAATATTTCAGTATTCTTTGTTAGGGTGCTGGAGGACACTGACTCATTAAATGCCTTTGTTTTATCAAGTAAATAACAACCTACACACAACCTGCTATAGGCCTATTCCCATATCCCCAGTCGCCATCACTACCTTCATAGTGTTTAGATCCTAGAACATTTGTTCTCTTTTAACAACATGGTTTTAAGATTTGTTGTTCGAGTTAATATAGGCCTACATTTTTAGATTTTTGAAACACTCAAGCTTATAGCATGTTGAAAGTTTTGTTATGGTTGTAAACATGTACTGCCAAGGAAATGTTTTTATTTACACATGGAGAAGCAACCAGGAAATAGGGTGTTTATTTTTACAAGCCAGTTTCCTTATTCTTATTACAGTTACTGTATCCAAGAAATATGGTGAGATGATCAGCTGGCTGCTGTGGTTTCACTCAAATATTAAGTCAGTATTTTGAGAATACATTTCATTTCCAGTTCGCATTTCACAGATCTTTAGGTTGGCATATTTATTTACTGTAGTCAGACCTTAAATATTGAGTGAATTGATATAAAGGGGCACACTATTTCAAATCTATTTCCTAAGCAAACAGAATGGGTGGTGGAGTATAAGCTTCAATGTTACGGATGGCATTTTCCTTTTAAGAAAGATGAGACAGGTCCTGGATCATATGGAGCCAACAGTAGGACTCTGAGAATAATGTAAGCATGAAAGGAAACAGTTAAGGCATTGTGTTGCTTAAGGCATTGTGTTGCTGTATGAGGCTGTGGTACGTGACAAATAGACACATTGTGCTGTTTATGTGTAGAAAACATGGCTGACCTCAAGAAGTGCGGTCATCCTAGCACTCCCAGTCATAATATATGATTCTATACTCTTTGTTCAACCTAAAATTAATAGGAGGACTTTTGACCTGACCAGCCAAAGTGACGTTAGAGGCTCTGGTGGTCATATGGACTAACACAGCCTCTGATGTAACACTAGCAGGCCACATAGGGGGAGAGTGCTCTCCCATTTGCACTAGCTTCTGATGCAAGTTCAGACTTGTCCAGACTTTACTCTCTCGATGAGTTTAATGGCTCTAAACAAATCATTTATTTAGGAAACAATGCTTGAAATGTCCCTCTTAGAAAATCCTATAAGCTTTCTTCTGTTTTTCTTCTCCTCACTTCCCCTCTCCTGACTTGTCCGTCCGTGTGACCAGTCTGCTAGTGGTCTAGTTTGTCTGTCTGTGTTACCAGTCTGCTAGTGGACTAGTTTGTCTGTGTGACCAGTCTGCTAGTGGACTAGTTTGTCTGTGTGACCAGTCTGGTAGTGGACTAGATTGTCTGTCTGTGTGACCAGTCTGCTAGTGGACTAGTTTGTCTGTGTGACCAGTCTGGTAGTGGTCTAGTTTGTGTCTGTGTGACCAGTCTGGTAGTGGTCTAGTTTGTCTGTGTGACCAGTCTGCTAGTGGACTAGTTTGTGTCTGTGTGACTAGTCTGCTAGTGGTCTAGTTTGTCTGTCTGTGTGACTAGTCTGCTAGTGGTCTAGTTTGTCTGTCTGTGTGACCAGTCTGCTAGTGGTCTAGTTTGTCCGTCCGTGTGACCAGTCTGGTAGTGGACTAGTTTGTCCGTCTGTGTGACCAGTCTGGTAGTGGACTAGTTTGCCTTCTTACTCTGAGAAGTCACATGCCCTGAGCTTTTCTTGTGACCCAATGTGTTTATGCAATGTCCCTGGGATTGTGAAATGTTTCCTTCTGTAAATAAGTTGTGTGTAATTGATGTTAAGAGGCCCAGGGGAGGGACAAACACAGTTGAGCTTATCTGTCTGGGCATTGCTGATTAACCCACAGCTAATAACGATAAGCCACAGAGAGGAGGGAGAGGGATACTTGGCAGAAATATTCTCCTATGGGGATTACGTTCCTATCTATTATTACTAACCACAACCATGCAACACTTCACCTGTAGTTACTCACCACCTTGTGCCAATGCAACCACTTACAGGTAAAGGATATTTAACTGAATTTCAATATTGTTCAAAACTCTGAACAAGCACAAACACTAAATATCTTTTTTTTTTAAGAAACCCCCATTTCAGTTGCGTTGTAAAACTTTGAAAGATGATGAGATAAGAAATGAATTCTTCCATCTATTAATTATGAATTAAAGATAAGATCAGACGATGGCTCAGTTTCACAGAACCTTTGCTGAGTTTATGTGGGACCGGGAGAGTGATCTAGTGCCTGTGTTCACATGTGACGAGCCAGACACAGACGCTCAGTCCGCTGCTTGGGTGGGGTGGTAACACAGGAAACGGAGACGTTCATCTATTATTCATGCTGCTCCTTCCTCATTACATTCACGCTCGTATTGTCATCAAAGAACAGCCACCAGGGGATGGGGTGTGGCGCTGAGGTGCAGTAGCTGCACTCCACAGTAAGGGACACTCTTCCTCGTTCCGGTTCAGAGCGCGTTCTGCCTGCGCCGCAGCCTGGTGCGAGCTCCTGCAGCCGGACTCACCTCGGTGTGTGTCTCCGCAGGCCATGGACCTGATCGACATCCTCTGGAGGCAGGACATCGACCTGGGTGCCCGGCGCGAGGTCTTCGACTACAGCTACCGCCAGAAGGAGAGCGAGCTGCAGCGGCAGCGCGAGCTGCAGGAGGAGAAGCGGCTGCAGAGGCTGCGGGAGCAGGAGAAGGCCCTGCTGGCTCAGCTGCAGCTGGACGAGGAGACGGGCGAGTTCGTGCCGCGCCCCGCGGCGGGAGGCCCTCCGCAGTCCGCCGCCGGCACGCCCTCAGAGGCCACACAGGTACAGACTCGCGCGCACACACGCACACACAGCCATCAGACATGTCGGGCTGGCCCCTCCCTTCCTCACTCGGGTTGGGTAAAGCTGCACTGTAGCTAGGTAACCACCTCATCCCATGTAATTAGGGAAACACAGGTGGCTCTTTAGAAACTGCTGTGAAGAACTAAGCTCTGCTGCACATCTATTGTTTGCTTAAACGCAGGGGATACAGGGTGTAGTAGCACAGGAAACATTTATACAAACATAATAAGATTGAGTGTTTGCTTTTAGAATGCCAGCTTCACAGGAGATGCCATGTCGTTTGATGAATGTATGCAGCTGCTGGCAGAGACCTTCCCTCTGGTAGAGGATTCGGAGGTAAGAATACAGGCTCATCCATGCACTCATTTGAAATAGGATTCCTGTGACTCTCATAATCAACACATTATCTCTACCCGTCCTGTAGACCATTTCCTGGAAATCTTTTGTTTTGTAGACCACCTCTGCCTGCCTGGACACAGTTCCCGCCCCCAACAGCAGCCATATGATGATTGCCCCAGAAGAGGCGGCGCTGCCCCTGGCCCCCCTGTTCACGCCCCCGCTGGCCCCACAGAGCACCTCCCCAGATTTGGAGCAGGCCTGGATGGAGCTTTTGTCCCTCCCTGAGCT
Organism: Borostomias antarcticus; assembly: GCF_949987555.1. NCBI lineage: Eukaryota > Metazoa > Chordata > Actinopteri > Stomiiformes > Stomiidae > Borostomias > Borostomias antarcticus. The sequence goes on from NC_140242.1 coordinate 23,765,881, forward strand.
GCAGGTACAATAGGCAGATTCTACCACCATGATTTCTGTGGTGGAACAAACACCCCAAAGAATGCAGGGGTGGTAGGAGCCAAGCATGAGGACAAACTCACCTTTGTTTAGCCTTGTTTGAATGGGGCACATGTATGGAAAGGCAAATATACAAAGCTAATTCAGAGCAGTGAGTGAGAGAGAGAGAGACTGTGTGTGTGTGTGTGCGCTCAGTGGTGTAAGTGACCCTGTGGCCATGGTACAGTAGCACCTCATCAATAACTTACCTTCAAATACATGGCAGAGGATGAGGTAGAATTAACATACCAACATGGGAGAAAACAGACATCCAGAGGAACATAAACACTAAATCTTTAGAAAGAAAAGAGATTATTTAAGGTTAGTTCAATTCAGTCTTTAGGAAATCAGGTGTGTGTTTATGTATATATACTCATCTCTCTCCCCTATTAAATGAAAATAAAATCAGTTACACAGTTAAGGTGTACACTCTACACAAACCATACAAAAAAGGTAGAACTTGAGTGTGCTGTGCATTACAGAGCTTCATGTCTGCATGGGTTGCTAGATTTGCTGTAACAATTCTTCATCTCCTTTTCCAGCAATGCCTGAACATGCAAATGGAGGATACACTGGAGACAACGGCATACCTACCAAACAGCAGCCCTGGAGTAGAGGGGCTAAACTATAGTTTTTACCCCTTGCCCAACCTCGCAGACGTGGGCTCGAACACACCTGAGGTGTGCCCCTCTGAATTCATCAACACTTTCCAGGGGACCTTTCAGAACATGGCTCCTCCAGACCACCTCAGCCAGATGACCCTGAAGCCTCCAGAAATGGACCCCAACTTCGGTGCAGATGGCTTCTGTGATATATTCTACCCTGACCTTCACAATACCAAGCTGGGCAGTGATGCCCAGCCTCAGAGCAGCAGAGGCAGCATCTTTAAACCAGTGGACACACAGAGCCTCTCGTCCGGAGACACGTTAGAGAGAGACACACCTGAGGCCGTACCGGAATTCCCTGACACGGATTCAGGAGTGTCGTTTCACACAAGCCCAAACGTCAGCTCCCCTGAAAAATCTCAGTATGGGGATGGATCCTATGGCTACAGTGACTCAGATATGGAAGAGATGGACAGCAACCCTGGAAGTGCAGAGTCCGACTACTCAGAGATGTTCTCCCTGAACTTCCAGCCTGACGGCCTTCACCCGCCCGTCTCAGTGGCCGGCCCAGCGGTCCAGAAGCAGGAGGAGAAGCCCAGACCACACAAGACGGAGCCAGATGATGAGACTGGCCACGACAGCCACCCCTTCACAAAGGACAAGCAGAAGAAACACTCGGAAAAGCGTCTCTCCCGAGACGAGCAGAGGGCCAAGACCCTGCGAATCCCCTTCACCGTGGACATGGTCATCAACATGCCTGTGGATGACTTCAACGAGATGATGTCCAAACACCAGCTCAACGAGGCCCAGCTGGCCCTGGTCCGAGACATCCGCCGCCGGGGGAAGAACAAGGTGGCCGCCCAAAACTGCCGCAAGCGCAAGATGGAGAACATCGTGGGTCTGGAGTACGACCTGGACTCTCTGAAGGAGGAGAAGGAGCGCCAGCTCAAAGAGAAGAGCCAGAACGCCAGCAGCCTGCAGGACATGAAGCAGCAGCTGCACAGCCTGTACCTGGAGGTGTTCAGCCTGTTGAGGGACGAGGAGGGGAAGCCCTACTCTCCGTCAGAGTACTCCCTGCAACAGACCACCGACGGCAGCGTCTTCCTCGTCCCTCGCATCAAAAAGACTCTCAAGAGCAATGACAATTAGCACTTTTCTGCTTTATTACATGGTACTGCTTTATCATAGTAATAATTCTATGCAAAGATAACTTTGTAGTTGCTTGGCTTTAAGCATAAGTAGAACAGCAGAACTATTATATAGTTTTTGCTCACTCTTCCTGAATCTCTATATTGTAATATTTTGATATTTTAGTTCTTTTGTACTGCTCTCTATTTTCCTCAGAGATTCTTTTACTGATATTCTTTGTAAATATATACATTATTTGCTATATTTGAGATATGAAAATGTACTGTATATATAATGTTTTAGTAAGCTAAAAATGTTTTGTTGCAATCACTGTTACTTTTACTCTGTTTTATAAAATGTACTATTTGATTTGCAGCTCCATCTTTTTTATCTCCTGACTCTTGTGCTTTATAATAAACTATTCATATAGCCAGTCAGTCTCTTCCTTGACCCCAAACTTTGGGAACACTGCAGAACACTGCAATGGCGCCTGCTAGTTATGGGTGCCAGATGGACACATGGATTTGGAGACTGATTACACAACAAACTATGTGATTCTCTTCCAAACCAACAGAAGGGACAGGAGATTGTAGTGATCCGGGTGCAGCACAATTCACAATGTAAAACATAGTTACTGTATATATAGATCGTTGCTCAATCACACAGCTTTTTCCGCTTAACAGAGACTTATACATGTAACTAAATCTGGCCTATTATGACTGGAATCCTTTAATGCTATACAACATGTTACGTTCAGTATAGTAAGGCCTGAGGAAATGGACCCCGCTGCTTTCATTCTACTATGCAACAGTGCACTCTATTGTTCAGCTACACTCCATGTGAACCAGGCACTTCACAAAGGTTCGCTGGAAAAACACTTTGGAAAGGCACAGCACTGCACATTGTAGTATCTGCACCTCCATGCACTTTCATTAACAAACATTAACTTTGACCACCAAGCTTTTCTCTCCCCACTCAAACTTTAGGACTAGAAAGCAAACAAAACAGGTGCGTAAAGGTTAAAGTTTTTATACCTTCTGAGTAAGATAAATCACTAATTCTGACAAGTAAAAATGCTATTATTCAGAAAGTCATTTTTGAATGTTTAGTTTGTTTACTAAAAGTTTATTATCAAGACCTATAAAGGGGTTAGTACAGCACAGTTCTGAACGTGTTCCCTTCCATTTGGATTTTTATGTCCACATGAGAATTGTGTCCCTAGTCAAGTCACTCTAAAACTTTAAAAGTGAACCAATTGACATAAAAATAGCACATATATCTATATTCAGTGTGTTTGACCCCTGCTCTCAAAAATAATAGGACCTGAAAATATTGTAGTGCTCATGTCTACCTTGAATGTAAAATGTCACTGGAGCAATCTGTGAAAAATGTTAAACTCTAATATCCATCTAAAACTAGAAAAAAGCTTATCTGAAATATCCCATTAGTTTTGTCTAAGTGTATGTGCGCTCCCCTACTATTATGTGAGTAGATGAACCCTGACCCTAGATTAATCCTGACCCTAGATGACCCCTGACTCTAGCCCCCAGAACTGCCAAAACCTCATTAACACCCTCAGCAGCATCCTGGTGTGTGAAATGGCAGCCAAGGATAATACTTTGAAAAACATAGTCTTACCCATCCAGAAACTTCCATGTTATCTGGTCTTTACAGATTTTCAGCCATTAAGAGCAGAAGAAATGCTTCCTTCCCAATCTGTAAATCAAGCAAAGTAGTTACTCTTACCTGATCCATCTTCTTATAAGCAAGCATGTTTGTGAAATACTCACTCCCTTCTCCTGTTACAGTAGGTCTGAATACAAGTATGCGCTGTTAAGAGTATCTCTGACTCTACAGGATCTCCAAGTGTCCCGGTAGCTAGCACAGTTGTTGCAAGGTACTGTATAGCTAGCCTTGAGAAAGATGCTCACTACATGGCATGGAACTGCCCGCTTCCCTCCAAGGCCGTGGCTCTCGATGCTGCCTTCTCCTTCCTCTCTGAACATGCTGCCTGGTCCACTGTGCTGGGTCTGAAGACGTCCTGTCTGACAGTCATATGCAATCTTCCATACTATCCCGCTTCAGAGGCTGGTAGCTGCAGTCCTACTAGATCAAAACTAGCATAGGTGGTATGAGAGCCTTGCCCTAGGACTAGCAAAGACTCCCCTGCCATTGAGGCAGGTTCAAAGTATAGTACACCCAAAAAAACAACGCTCTTCTGGGGACTGTTAGGCATGATTTGCTACACTTCGTTAGGAACAGGCAAATGACAGGAATCCAACTCTTCACTCTCGCTCTCTCTCCAATGATGCACTAAACCTCATAGTACTTTACTAAACAACATTTTATTTAATCTCTTTTTCCACTTCTCAAAATATTTCAACAATCTAGAATTGTTTTTACTGCATACATGTAGTGTAAAACATTCCCTTAATTGTTGTACGTCTTTTAAAATTGCTTGTTACACTAATACTATGAATGAAATGCATGCTGTGCTTGAAATACACAATCAAAATACACTTTACACTGAGAAATAAGCAATCATAACTTCAAAGAAAAATGGACAACTCAAGCTCAGTAATGGGCCAGTCTGTACTGTTTTGACAGAGCTAAATTATTCTATGACAAAGATGAAAAGACCAAAGATCTAATGCATCTACAGCAGAATAACTTATTCAAAACTGACTGCAGGTAAAAAAAAGGAAGGGAAAAAAATGTTTATTTTTTTTACTCCTGATACCACAAGCACAATACACACACTTTCAGATGCACAAAAGGGAATTTCTGTCAACGGGGAAACATCACAAAAGGGAAGGTACTATATCTACACTCCTTCACTTGGTAGCTGGTAGCAGTCCTTTTTTTTACTGTAGCATTAGCCATGTAAGCTGCAGTAATGTCTGACTTCTGTGTTCCTCTAATGCTTTCAGACGACTGCCTCAAAGTAAACTGCAGCTTTCCTGACCAATGCTTTGCTCATCTCCTCTCCTGCTAAGATCTGAAGCCTGTTGAATGGATACAGGATAGAACAAACAGTTATTCTAGACTTATATAAGCTCACTCTGTACTGTGCGGTTAGGTATGCCAACCTCAAATAGAACTTACCCAAACGCCACACTCAGTATCGTCGTGAGCCACCATAGCCACCGCCACCTCCTCCACCGGAGCCGTAGCCCCCTACAATAGACAACGATGGAGTCACAACCTCAGACAGACCGCATATCCTGTCCCCCAGGCCTGTAGGACAACACTCACCTCCATACGGCCCACCAGAGCTTCTGCCTCCAAAATTGTTGCCCTTCATGGGGCCGTAGCTGGACTGCTGTCCACCATAGTTTCCAAGGTCATTGTAATTTCCTCCTCCTCCACCCCCGCCGCCAAAGTTCCCTGTGTATCAAACACAATTAAATACCGCTGTCCAAATCCAGAACAGGCTCCCATTTCAGACATCAGATACTTCAACTGGAGCTTGTTACACGATACCAGTTCTTAGAGAGAAGGCTAAGGTGCACGGTGGCCACACATTAAACAGGTGCCATACCTCCATCATTGTAGTTATCACATCCAAAGCCTCCTCCCTGGCTCCCATATCCATCTCCTCCTCCAAAGCCTCCCCGGCCTCCTCCAAAGCCAGGCCCTCCGCCATAGTTCCCACCTGGAGACAGAGGACACAAACACAGCCCTTACAATCAGACTTCAGTTGGTCGAAGGACAAGAGGAAATTACACTGGGGATTGTGTGATAGTTTCTAGAGGAGCTTATGTTCACCATCACCGTTGTAGCCATCGCCTCCATAGCCACCTCTCCCTCGGCCAAAGCCTCCTGTAAAAGAGGGTTGTACGCTGTATTATAACATGATGTTGTGTATCTAGCTAGTTGCCATTCAAAGTTAGGTTAGCTACTTGCCTCTGCCAAAGTTGCCACCATCAAAACCGCCACCTCGGCCCATGAAGTTGCCAGATCCTCCACCACTGTCTAAAAGATTGTTCCAATTACAAAGAGGAATTCTCTGAATGTGTGCTACTGTGTGTAATACCATGGACACAAATGTTTCTATACAAGGTAATCAAATTGTTGATTTGCAATTGTAATAGGTTAAAGCATAATATTGTACAATATTACACAGGTGAACTGTCATTATGAAACTAAAAAGTGACAGTGAATACCATATTAGTAGTAATGCAATTACAGCACTATTAAACAGGCGTCTTAGCTTGTTTTGCAAAGCACACACACAATACTTGGATAGACTTACTCCTCTGATTGGATGCAGACATCATTTCCTGTTTAGAAAGGGCTTTCCTGACCTCACAGTTGTGGGAATTGATTGTGTGGTATTTCTGAGCTGAAAGGAAAAGAAGAAAGATGTTTAGCTCAGTGAAAATCTACTCATGTTTAAAACCAACAAATTCAAACTTTAAACAATCACATACCAACAATTTTATCCACAGTGTCATGGTCATCAAACGTGACAAAACAGAATCCTCTTTTCTTTCCCGTTTGCCGTTCTTCCATAATGTCGACGCTGTCAATCCTTCCATAGGTCTCAAAGTACTCTCTGATGTGGTACTCCTCAGTGTCCTCCCGGATACCACCCACAAATATCTTCTGCACCTTCAGGTGGGCACCTGGTCTGGAGGAGTCCTGTCACAGAGACAAAGTGCTGAGCATTCACATGCTTTTATCGATTGTTTTGCATTCAAACAAAATACCCAACATTGACATACTACATATACATACTGCAGGACAATGTTAGACAACACTAATCCTAACATAAAACAATAGCGTACAACACCACATACCATAACAAAATAAAACATAAAAATAGATGAGCAATAAAGAGGGGGGGGAAAAAAGCGTGGGTTGCAGATAATTTACACTACAACAATATAGGCAGCCTATTTTCTAAATAGGATCTTATAAAGATCCAGGGTCCATCATCTTTATGATCAGGGGTGAAAATTCACTTTTTGGCTCACAGTGAGTCACCTGCCAAGGGGACTGTAGATGAAAAAATCTACCGGCCAAGTATATATATTTTACTGATAGCTTTTCGAAATCTAGTCACCAATTGGAAATTTTACCTGCATTTGGCCGGTGGCAGGTGTTAATTTTCAGCCCCGTTTATGATCATATTCAAAGAGCGTTGAGGCTTAAGTATTTTAACCAAGCCTTTTAACCAATTGTCAACACTAAAGCAATTTGGTTTGTGTACTTTCCAATTCATCATAATATGTAATAATATACAAAAAAACTAATGCAATGATGTGGTGTGTAAGCGTTGACTGTATATTTTCTACCCTTGTGCCTCAACACATGATGCCGCTGCCAGTGCTACACCTGAAGGTCCAGCTTGGATTGCTAACCTCTCTGGACACGGCCCTCTTGGGTTCCACAACACGACCATCCACCTTGTGGGGGCGAGCTCTCATGGCAGCATCCACTTCCTCTGCACCGGCGTACGTTACAAAGCCGAAACCTCGCGAGCGCTTGTTGTTAGGGTCCCGCATCACCTAGATGAAACCATTGAAACCATTAGTATATAGTATCTACATCGCCTGGCACGGTGGCTCGGTGCCTTGCACTGCCGCCTCACAGCCAGAAGGTCCTGGAGTCGATTCTCATATGATGGGGCGCTGTGGGCATGTTCTCCCCAGGCTTCGGTGCTCAGGTGGGGCATCTCCCAGGCCTTTCTGTGTGGACAGGAGATGTTCTCCCTGTGCACACATGGGTTTCCTCCACAAAGAACCCCAATATAAAAACATGCAGATCAGATCACTCTCGTCCTGTTCCTGACTAGGACTCGGACATGAACACTTGGACTTGGTCGCCGGCACCACTGATGAGGGCTGCCCACTGCTCTCGTTGGAGGACAGCTTGGATGGGATAAATGCATAAGTCAAATTTCACCGGCGACCGCTACTGCATGCGTGTGTGTTCTTGGTGTCAGCACTCTTTGCACACGTGTGTTGTGTGTCAAGTGCTGTATGACGATTAATAAAATACTTTGACTATGCCAGATACAAAAAGGCAGCTGGTCTTACCACACAATCTGTGAGCTTTCCCCACTGTTCGAAATGGGCCCTCATACTCTCCTCAGTCGTTTCAAAACTCAGTCCTCCAATGAACAGCTTCCTGAGCTGTTCAGGCTCCTTAGATTCATGCCCCTGTTAGAATAATTATGATAAAGGAACATTCTGAGTCAAATACAATTACAACCCATAGACATTGTTGCAATTAGGAATACCAAGGCCCTGTCGTACTATAATGGCTATAGAATACATGTACCACAAAAATGTTAATGATAATTGGTTTATTTCAACATGAATACAAATGGAATAGTCAGGCTCTTTCTGTAGCTGGGTGTGTGGCTGTAGTAGCGTGATGTGTAACCTAGCTAAGTAAGTCAGATGGTTACAACAAAACAAATGGATACGTTTCACAATTCATTGTAGCTCGCAATATCAGCAACATTGTGTTGCTAACTGTTAGCCCTTAGACCCTGACCGTCTCTGACCGTAACAATGTGGCTAGGCTAACTAGCAGGCTAACATTCATCTAGCTACGAGAATCAATTTCTCTTGTCTGTCTCTCGCAAAACACCCCGAGTCATGTTACTAGCATAGCTAGCTAGCACCCCTAGTGATAGTCATCTAGATATCCCCGTTATCTGAGAAAGCAAGCTAGGCTAGCCAACTTAGCTCTTAATCGTGCTAACATTCGTTAGCCACGTTAGCTAGCTGCATAACGTTAGCTGGATCCAAATAGGCCATGCTGATTTGTTACTAAGGTAGGCCTACTTTGAAAGCCACATTCGCACAAAATGTGTAGCCAAGACTAAACAATACATGATACAAACATTCACTTGGCTACACTGAAAACATCACCTCCATTTCGCGGCGTGTTCGGTACACGGTTCCTCTGAAACGGTAACGTCAGTGACCGACAGCAGAAAGACTCCGTGTAACAAGCAGGACTTCCCCACGTGATCCACGTTACAAGCTCCGAGCCCTTACTGGTCCAGGATCGGTTGTTAATCGTGCGGTGCGCGCCTCAAAAACAAACAGACCCGATGCAAACAAATATTTGGCTACCCAGCACGCCCATGTCCCACACAAAGCTTTGCACATTGTGCGGCATGGTTACATTTCTGGCTTTTCTTGAGGAAAGAATAGTTTGTTTCGTGAACCATGGAGTGAGGCGTAATCATGGATGTATTGGGCGTAATTCATGGAAAAGGATTTTGTCTGCCATCTAGTGGTCACTGAGAATTAGTACAGTTATGGTTATGTATTTTGGTTAGAAACGCGACTTTGTCCTTGGAGTGTCCCACAGCACACTATCTCACAGGTTTTGGGACGACTCCTCTATTGTGCGCTGCATCAGGGCAAACGATGAGGAGGAGTACAGGGATGTGGTCAGGAGATTCGTTTAATGGTCTGAGGAGAACCAGCACCAACTCAACATCAGTAAGACCAAGGAACTGGTGGTGGACTTCAGAAGGAACAGGAGGCCTCCAACCCCCATCACTATCCAGGGGGAGGAAGTTGAGATGGTGGTCTCATACAACTTCCTGGGAGTGGACTGACAACACCAACAGGAAAGGACAGAGCAGACAGTTCTTCCTCAGGAGGCTCAGGTCCTCCGACATGTGTAGCAGGCTACTGAGGATGTTCAACCAGTCTGTTGTAGCCAGTGCACTCTTCTTTGCCGTTGCCTAATGGGGAGGCAGCATTAAGTCTGGGGAGTCAAACAAGCTAAACAGGCTGGTGAGGAGGGCTGGCTCAGTCGTGGGGGCAACAACTGGACAGTCTGGTGTCTGTGGCAGAGAGGAGGATGAGGGAAAAACTTAAGTTTATTATCGACAAGCGAGCTGTGGCAGATGGGGAGCACTTTCAACCACAGGCTCATCTAACCCAGGTGCAATGTGGAGCTGTTCAGACGTTCCTTTGTGCCAGTAGCCATCAGACTATTTAACAGACTATATAACAGTGCCTGAGTGTTGTGTGTCATAGAGGTGCACACGTATGTAGGCTACTGTATGTACTGTATAAATGTGTATATATATATCTATACAGCCTGGATGTATGTATGTATGTATGTACTCCTAGATGTATATACTTGTACAGTTAGTTATATTTATAGAGACTGAATGTATGTAGGTATATACATCTTATGCCATTGGAATTTGATTGAATTGGAAGTATCCATCTATCTATCTATCTATCCTTGTGTCTGTCTGTCTGTCTGTCTGTCTGTCTGTCTATCTATCTACAATATACACTCTCATGTCTATATCAGAAATTCATCCAAAATCACAGGCCTAAAGATTACTGTGATGGCTGATGACATTTTGTTAAGAAACAAACAAACAAAAATCTCACTTCAGGGGGTTGTATAAAATATGCTTTAGAGAATGATCAGCAACTGTCATGAGATGCCTCACTATGAATATATTACTTTAACTTCTAAATGAAAAGTGAATCTATTGCAGAGATTCATTGAAAATGTGTTCGGTTTTACACCCTTCATTGTGAAGTTACTGTCTAGAGCACCACCTATGTTTGTTCCAGCACATGCTCAATTAAACTGATAATGAGTTTGAGGGCTTTCTGTTAACAAGTGGAACCTGTGGTCCCCCACCCATCCCCCACCTGCTGGATGTGCCAGTCTCTTTCATTTACCGCATACATTCACTACTACATTTCAAACACAGAGCCTAAACCTAATAGAGACAGACACACACACACACACACATACACTCACTCGCACGCACGCACGCACGCACGCACACACACACTCACTCACTCATAAATCAAACTTTATTTGTATAGCGCATTTCATACACAGAGGTAACACAATGCGCTTTACAGAGAGCAATGGGGGGGGGGGGGGGGGGGGTCATAGGTCCCACCCCTACATATTCCAGAGGGAAGCAAAAAACAGTTTCACCTGGGGGCCAGAAACGTGAGCTGTAAAAATTCTTCTCTGACCTCTCTCAATGAGACGATCGAGCAAGCTCCTGGAAAATGTTTGTATATTGGCTAAGAACATTTACAGAGCAATAAACATGGGCCAAATATTTCATAGGAGAGACATGAATATCAGTAGAGTATACAAAAAGTTACAGAGAAGTTGCCTTTATGGTAGGCCATTATGTGTTAGCTATCCCTGTAGTCTCTAATATGATATTTAAGTGAATCATATAACAAAGCACAGTAAGCACTTAGCAGAACAGGCTCATAGAGAATGCCGCAAAGCAGAGGTGGGGAAACAGAAAGCAGAGAGCCAAGAGTAAAAAGGGGTGGGGTTGGCTGGATTGGGACAGCTGACGACACAGAGTGGGAAGGAACTGCACACGAGGAGGCAGGGAGCCTCTCCAGGAGCCATGGGGAGCCATTTGGAAGACCTTGGCCTTGGACCTGATACAGGGTGGATACTGGGTGTTGTCCACAGGACCTGTTTAGAGTATAAGAGGAAGAGACACTAGGGAGGAAGGCAGGGTTAGTGTCTGTACTGGACATCTACAACAGACATTAAGGTTTCTATAGGACTTCTATAGGCCATATAAGCAACACAGATATTAAAACAGACGGTGCCGATTGCAGGGTAAAAAGCATCTGTATACATATCTATATATTCACTGTGACACCACAAGAGGTTGGGTCATGAAGGGACGGTACATCCCCCTCCGGTGGCTGCAGCCAACGCCAGTACTACTGGTCTGGTGACCACACTGTCTCCATCTGGTGGCTGTGGACGGTCAACCTCCCAGAGTTATTGGGGGGCAGGGTAGCACACCTGTGTGTAATCAGTTGTTTGATGGGAGACCTACTTGTGACCAGGGGAGAATGAGGAGGGGAGAGGTGGGAAGACAAAGCAGGGAAAGAGTGGTGTGGTTGGGCGCCTGTAGGAGACTCCCTAGACATTACGTTCAACTTGTAGAAGAGATCTGCTTTGCCTTTTTGATACCTGGTGTAACCGGATGAAGTTTTGAGTTTCTTTTTGGAAGAAGTAAAGTTTTATTTTTCCTTCCAAACCTCTGCGCTGTCGTGATCCTTGGCATCCTGTGCACTACACCAGCCTTACCCCCGAACAAACAGCCTCTCATGATCTCACAACACACAATGCATACCAGGAAATACACCAATGTATATGAAGGATTCACAAGCAGGCTGGAGGCTGCCTTTCTGTGTCTCTAGGTCCTGGCTAGTGATTGTAGGCTAGACTGAAAAGCTAAGTCTTAAGATCTCGCTTATAAATTTCCATTGTTTCAGCCCTTCTTAAGTACTCTGGCAAGGTGATCCAGAGGTTGGGGGCAACTGAAAGCTGCCTCTGTGTCTCTTGGTCCTGGCTTTTGGAACTGTTAGGAGTTCAGTACCTGAGGATCTGAGGGGTCTGTTGGGCATGTACCTGATGTCTGAAATATATTCAGGTGTGCAACTCACTCACTCACTCACTCACTAGCAAACACCACCTTAAAGCCACAGGAAACTTGGCTTGAAATAGTAACATCATATGAGATAGAATAGAAACACCATATGAGAGCACATGATCAGGGTCGAGAAGCCAGGCTAGTGGATATTGGTGGATAGCCCTGAATAGTATACACCCCAGGATCAGAGCTAGCTTAGGCTATGAGACGCTTAAACTGCAGGTATGGACCTGTGTGTAGTCCAGTTTTTTAAAATTAGCATATCGCAACAACGTCAACATTAAAAGCAACTAAGGGCTTCAAAATTCACACAACTCCACAATGCCATTTTCAGTACAGCGAGATATCTAGCTAGCTATGTCTTTCGCACACGTTTAGAACATTTAGCTACACCTGCCCTCGCCAAGGCCTTGGCCAACTGCCTCCCACTCAGATAAGTTCAGCGCCCAGGAACACTCGGTCTATGCCTCTCTCTGCTGTCCGTATAGTGTTACTACCGCCATAGTGGATATACTCAATAGGACACTTGCACTTGCACGCGCGCACACACACACACACACACACACACACACACACACACACACACACACACACACACAACCTATGTCAAGGGCTTGCCCAGGGCGGGAATCGAACCCACGTTCGCCCGTTTGTGAGGTGGACAATACGCAGTTGCACCAATAGCAACGTCCCTGTTTGCGGGATTGTTAGTACTCCTTTTAGGAGTGAGTTCAACCAACTAAACGCTAACTACTGTACTGGGACTCACAAGGACACTTTGTCACTCGGTTAAACACTCACACACTTTTATTTTATTTACTTTTATTGAATTCGAAAAAGCCTTATTGCTTAGGGCCCAGGTCAGAGGTGAAGTGTGGTACATGTGTGACGGATGAACGCACACGCACACACACACACACACACACACACATACACCAACGTACAGGACCCACACTAACACTAACGTACAGGAAACATTAGGTCCATACTGTAGTAAGATGTTAGGTCCATGCTGTAGTAAGATGTTAGGTCCAATCTGTAGTAAGATGTTAGGTCCATGCTGTAGTAAGATGTTAGGTCCATGCTACAGTAAGATGTTAGGCTCATGCCAACCACTGCTGTTGGAGGGCAGCAGATTTGTCCAAAAGTCATGCAACCTCAGCCTCACTGCTCATATTACATTAGTCCCTTTCTAAGCTTTGCATGAGCAAGGCCGATTAGCTTAAATGAAGCATTAAACTACACCCTTCAAACAAATTCAGAATTCCAGAACAAATGTTGGGCTGGAATGGTACAAATTCCAAATAATTGCAAAATGTGTGAGGTGAAGTATGTTGTGGGAGCTGGTCTAAGCTCTATCAGGCTCTGCCAGATGGAGTGTGATTGATGCTCTGTGTACACTCCTGGCCCAACCCCTGGACAGCATGTTTGTTTGGTTGTTGATCATGCCCCTGACTTGATCGTGAGGGCAACAGACCATGACACAAAGATAGATCACAAACTAGCCTTACATTATTCCCATCCCCAGCAGCTGGAGGACGATTTCGTGTGCCTACTGGTTGTTTGATAAAATATATATAATCAATGTCTGAGGTGTTTATACAATGTCATATAATGATATAAATACACAATATTATCAATATTTGATGTATAGGCTTTTATCACAGCCAAACTGATGACACAAGTGCAGAATAATGAACAGTAACAGTATTTTCATAATTAATTATAATAATGAACAGTAACAGTATCATAATTTATTAGAATTGTATTTCCTCTGTGTTGTGATGCTCTGCAGTGAATGAATATTCTCTGATGTTTCACATAAAAAAGAGACCATACTTATGGCCTCATTTATGCAACTGTCCAGTCTTGCTCTTGATTATATTTTTGGCAGAAAAGCAAATGCCATAACAAGCCTGAAATAGAAAGGAATGACATCCTCTATGGTTTAAAAGGCAGCACTTACGAGAATAATTAATATAAGTTTTATATCCATTGAAAACCCCCAAATGATGTTTCACCATCTATGAGAGACAGAGTCAGCAAAAATCTCCACATCCAGTAAATCTTTATTGAAGAGGAGCTACTAGCTGTAAATTAGCTGAGTTGAGAGAATGGATCTTCAGCCCCTTTAACCTTTCAAACCTCAGATGGTATCTACCCTTAACGTTTTAAACCTCAGATGGTATCTACCTTAAAGCTTCTTCACAATCTATAGGGAAATGGAAACATGTATGTCATTTTCTTTCTTTCTTTCTTTCTTTCTTTCTTTCTTTCTTTCTTTCTTTCTTTCTTTCTTTCTTTCTTTCTTTCTTTCTTTCTTTCTTTCTTTCTTTTTTGTTTAAGGGGAAATAGGGCTTTACATATTGAGAGAGCACAAACAAATAGGGTTTAGACAGTGGGGTTGGGTTGTTGCAAGGTGTGTGCATGTGTGAACAAGAAATATATATGACACATATTAAGATTTAGACTGCATTCGAGTTGATGAACATTATAAAGGCCAATTCAACATTTGACCTCTCAGGGTTTTGAGAGAATATCAGAATGAATTGATGAACCAGTAGGCGACCCCGTCTACCGCTCAGCAACCTGCCACCTTCACATCCTGCTTGGCCAAGTACAACATCTACATCAGTCCATGGTTTTTTAACCCCTTTTCTTTCTATAGACCTTAAAGGATACTGACCTGTTTAGGCAATACAGAGTTGTTAGAATAGTCAGCTCCTTTTGTAGGATGAAAACAGAGTGGCAATTTAAGACCGGTACATAAGCCTTCAACCAAGCTGTGTAAATCTGTATTTTCATTTGAAGTAAATTTAATATGTACAGAGACAAATTATGTTGAATTGAGGTCAATTTAATTGTAAATCCTGTGTAAATCTGCTGTAGCCTATGCATCAAGGCTGTTAGGGACTTGGAGTAGTTAGTTAGTTTAGATTTAAATCTCCTCTAGATGGAGCTATTGTCCAAGAAAAGTTGGACATTTTCTACCTCCAATCTCCATATCTCCATGTTACCTTGAAAACATCCAGTAATTTCCCTGGATATGAAATAATTGCTCTGCGCTTGTGCGAAGTCAGAGCACCTGTTCTTTTTCAGATTCTTTGTAAACAAACAATGGAAGTGTATACTATATACATTTTTTTCAATTAAAAAACCCAAATGAGCCTAATTTCTTATCAATGAACTGTCTGATTTTCTGAAGAACATGTGTGCAACCAAACATGCATCCTGGAATGATTAGGGTGGGTGGGCCCCCCCACGCCCCTCACCTGCTCCAGAGGGCCAGGGCCGGGGATGACCTTGTCCTGGACAGACGTAATGGTGGTTCTGTGGGGAAGCCGTTCGTACCCTGGCTCGGGGCAGACGGACATACGCACATGGAAACTGAGAGGAAATGGAGGCTCAGAGCACGGGAACCAGGGAGTCGGTTTAGTCCACGTCTACCACCCTTTCGCATGCAAGTACAAAGCCAAGCTTGCACATCAGTGTTGACCAGAATCTCTCTCCCAGGAATTTAGGAAAAGAACAATTCCTTGCATCTGTTTCCTGTTCCATTGCATGGAGGAAACTGGGTGTAAATCACACCAAATAAAAATAGAATCAGAGGTGTTGCCACAATTTAGTAGGGCCTTCGCTGCCTCTTTCTTTCTGCTTTGTGTGTGTGTGTGTGTGTGTGTGTGTGTGTGTGTGTGTGTATCACTATGTGGCCCATGTGGCTGCATGGGCTTTTCTTCCAGGGTCTGCTGGAAGAGAGGAAAACACTAATACTATAGGTGTATTACTAATACTATAGGTCTATTACTAATACTATAGGTCTATTACTAATACTATAGGTCTATTACTAATACCATAGGTCTATTACTAATACTATAGGTCTATTACTAATACTATAGGTCTATTACTAATACTAAAGGTCTATTACTAATACTATAGGTCTATATACTATAGGTCTATTACTTATACTATAGGTCTATCACTAATACTATAGGTTTACAGCATTACTAATACTATAGGTCTATTACTAATACTATAGGTCTATTACTAATACTATAGGTTTACTGCATTACTAATACTATAGGTCTATTACTAATACTATAGGTCTATTACTAATACTATAGGTTTATTAATAATACTATAGGTCTATTACTAATAATATAGGTCTATTACTAATACTATAGGTTTATTACTAATACTATAGGTCTATTACTAATACTATAGGTCTATTACTAATACTATAGATGTATTACTAATTCTATAGGTCTATTACTAATACTATAGTTTATTACTAATGCTATAGGTTTACAGTATTACTAATACTATAGGTCTATTGCTTATGCTATAGGTTTATTACTAATACTATAGGTCTATCACTAATACTATAGGTCTATTGCTAATACTATAGGTTTATTACTAATACTATAAGCTTATTACTAATACTATAGGTATATTACTTATACTATAGGTCTATTGCTAATACTATAGGTTTATTACTAATGATAACGATAATTTCTAATTTGCATGAAGCAAAAATGATAATAAAACAAGGACATATTAGCATCATATCACTCTTCATGCACTAGAATATGCACACAGATTTGTTTACTGAAGCGCTTGCATTAATCATTGATCAAATGCCTTTGGAACGTTAAGGAAAGTCAAATCACTCCACATTCCGTTTGTCTCATAAACAGCCCAGCAGGGTCTTCCCTCCAAGGCCAAACACCAAAGACATGGATTCCTATCAATGTCTCTAGCAGAGGCACAGAACTCCACATGAGCACTGTGTGTTTATAGGCACGCATAAAGTATTCAACAGAGGGGAATGTTGGTTTGGCTGATCGGTCGCCTCATGCTATGGACATATCTGATTCCCGCTCTGTCTATATTTCGTACCATTCGTTCAATATTTAATATTTCTTCTGTACTGGTCCAGCTCAGGGAGAGGGGAGAGGAGAAGGGCAAAATCAAACTCCAAGGTTTACCTGCCAATAAACAGCTTCCCTTCACATTCTGCTCCCTCGACGGCTACAGTACAAGAGGGTGCTGTTCTGTTTCAGTCCTCAGGTTTTCTATGTGTACAGGAATTCTATGAGATGTTCATATAAATGAGCCACAAACCAACAACTGTGTGCAGTAGTGTGTTGACTTTTTTGTGGAACCGAAGAAGCACCTTACAGTCTCCCTCATAATCCACCATCTCTACTTAGTGCCTTCTACTGAGATACAAACCCACTGACAGTTTGGAAGACAAAGCAGTTTACCTAAAATGTTCTCATAAAGCAATGGTCTTATATGCATGGATGGGCTGACACAGAAATAGAGGAGAATGGCAGGTAGTTCCATGCACATGGAATCAATTCCCTCCATTTGATTTGCAGGGGTCCATGTGGGCTGATACATGGCACTGGTCCTCCCAGGTATTGATACAGCCAGCCAGGCCTGGCAGAGGCTTCTTAATGAGCCTCAGCTCAAGGCTGGACTCTGGCCATCTTTCTCTCCTCTCTAAATATGGACAGATAACAGCGGGCTCCTCCAATAGCTCTCTGGGAGCAATAAAGCGTCTTTGGGTCGTTTGCTTCAGTTTGTCAGAGACGCACGTGACGATTCTCCAGGGGTAGAAAGAGGGAGAATTATTCAAGGTATCCGGATTTAAAAAAAGGGGAAAGAATTGGGTTTTTCTGTAAATCCTGAATTCATTTTTTAATTTTACTTTTTTTTTTTAAAGCAGCTAGTGACCGTGACCTTCCCTCTTCCTCTGGTGAAGAAGAGAAGGTGAAGAAGTGATTACATTAGGAAACATTCCGGTGGATTGGGCTATTGATGTCCGGAGAGGAGAAGCAGATAGTGTGTTGCAGTAAAAGCCATTATTTACAGCTACAGACTAGTGCTGTTTCCCTCTGCCCCTAATTGACTGTGCTGCGGGAGAAACATAGACTCTCTCTCACCACTCACTGGCCTGCTCCCTGCAGATGCAATAACAACAACAACGGCTCACTCTCTGAAAGCAGAAGCAAATCCATCCTACGTGGCATTAAAAGCAGACTTCGAGAATTGTGTCACAATATGAGATGAAATGCCGTATATGTGGTACTAGTGGTGTGTAGTGTGTGTGTGTGTGTGTGTGTGTGTGTGTGTGTATGTGTGTGTGTGTGGTGTGTGTGCGTGTGTGTGTGTGTGTGAGCCTGCTGTGATCCGGACGGGAGCGCTGTGGGTTTGCGTGCGGTCCATTCAGAGCGTTTCTTTTCTCCCCCGGGGCGAGACGCAGGGGTGGGGGTGGGGGGGTGTGGTGGCAGCCGAGGGAGAAAAGAGACAGCCACACTCCCTTCCCTAATTTCTGTGTACAGACAACAAACGACCACAAAAGTGCTGCTTTCACAGTTTCTCTGCGGCCGCGACGTTGAGCTCCCAGACGCTTCAGACAAAGGGATGGAGGGATGATAAAGTCGCGAGCAGCGGAGGGCAGGTGTTCCCTCCGTCTCCGGGGAGAGGGGGACTACACCTGCCCTCGGACGGCCCACCGTGATGGATCGATGGAGCAGGAACTGACTCAGCACTCCAACAGCTCTACCTGGGATTAGAGCACAGAGGACCTGATTGAAACCCACTGTCATCCCACAAACAATAACACACATCCATCTTGGAGGGGCCAACCTGCTCCCCCTCTCCTGCGCTCCACCATCACCCAGAACGACTGCACCACTGATGATGAGAGGCACAATTTACTGGATGAGAAGCAACAGCCAAATTTCGGCAGACATGATGTCTAATG
The DNA here is from genome assembly GCF_949987555.1 of Borostomias antarcticus. Taxonomy (NCBI): domain Eukaryota; kingdom Metazoa; phylum Chordata; class Actinopteri; order Stomiiformes; family Stomiidae; genus Borostomias; species Borostomias antarcticus. The sequence continues at coordinate 23,784,878 of NC_140242.1, forward strand.
GCACCACTTGGACACAATAAACACTATCTACATCACAATGAGACAGATGAATAATGACCTTCGCACCTGGCTACAATTTGTGAAACACTACGCTGACACACATACACACACACACACACACACACACACACACACACACACACACACACACACACACACACACACACACACACTTTTGTATTATTTTGGGGTTTAGTCTGCTTTAAATACACAATTTTACTGTAAAATGCCAACTGTACTATCTGTATTATTGAATCTGTAAAATACATAGTCTTTCTATGAGGGTATAAAATGTCCAATGCAGCCTAAACCCATTTTGCAAGTTGAGTGAATTGTGAGCTACCGCTCAACGTCTATGCACATCTGCATGTATGTCAACCATGCTCCCCACAAGAATCGTTAATATGCCAGAAGCTATGCCTCTTCATCACCATCCTAAAATTTTTGATGATAAGCTTGCTTGAAGGGAACAACATTTTGATCTTTCTCCAAAACAGGACACCTGTATTCTCCATCGAGTGCTATCCAGCCCTGCAGCAGCATAGGGAGAATGTGAGCCTATGTTGGATGAAGCAGTCTTTTGGAAATGGTTGTAGACATTTCTGATACTGCATCTGATGTGGTCTGTCTGTCTGATCATACAGTATGATATACGTATGTCCCCCCCCAAAAAAACAACAACAACAACAACAACTGCTGTCTATATAATACAGTAGTAGTTGATTTAATTTAGATCATTTACTAAATTGGAATACGACTGGGGTTATACATGGCAAAGCAAATTATTATTTTATTGCTGTAGTATCAACATCTGGCATAGTATTTAGACTTTCTCAACTATTATTAAATGACAATGACTGACTATTGTATTGAATTGAATAACTTGTGTACTTTAGGGAGAAGATATATCTTGAATTTAGGAGGGAGATCCTCAGAATGGTGCAGTACTTGGAAGCGTCCTAGGAGGGAGCCTTAGGCATGAAGTTGAAGCTGATTTAAGAGAGCTCTCTCTCGTCGTCTCTCTCTCTCTCTCTCTCTCTCTCTCTCTCTCTCTCTCTCTATCTCTCATGTCTTCTCTCTCTCTCTCCCCCCTTTCTTCCTCTTTCCCTCTCAACACAAGCTTCAAGTAAAACACACAGAGATCAAAGCATGTGATGTCCCAGAGCAGGGAGAGAGCACTTGATGAGTTTGTGTGTCAGCAGTCCCACTGTGTGTTGTTCTTTGTGGTGCCGCACACACATGCAAGCGCTGTACAAGTGCATGCTGTCAATATGTTGGTTATAATTGTTCACAGTTACACCCCTCAGCAGTTAACAGTCTCTGAATAGTATTACTATTGATTTCCCCAAATCTGCCAGTCAGCTAATAACTAATTAATAAATAATAGTCTGTCCATGGCCTATATGGGCATTTTAAACAGGTTTAGGACTAATTCACCAAAAATTACAAAAATGATTAGCCATCGCTGTATTATTTGCTTGTGAACTACACTTTCAAGGTACTGTAGGTAGCAAAATGTTAGAAAAATGGAAGTTGCTTCATTTAGTGCTGTCAAAGGCCGAGCTTGCACTGCTGCATCCAGCACCGTTGTCTTATCTTGTCCTGTGCTGTTATCTGCCCAGTGTTCAGCCGCGGGTCTGTAATGAGCGCTGCGCCCACACCTCAACCCAGACACCAACGCCATCCCACACAATGCTACACACTCTGTATGCTCCCCCCTCACACTCACTCACTCACACACACTCACCCACACACTCTCTCTCTCTCTCTCACACACACACACACACACACGCACGCACACACACACACACACACACACACACACACACACACACACTCACATGCACATACACTCACCCACCCCAACCCCTCCCCCACACACAAGCACACGTACAGTATATATATACACACACACACACACACACACACATAAGCACAAGTACACATATACTGTACACACACACACACACACCCCATACATACACACGCACGTACCCCCTGCGCACTTCCCCAACGCAGGGTGGCATGGTCAACTGTGGGACCCTGGCCTGGGCTGCGATGACAGATTTAAGGGATGTTGTGGACGGCGCTGGACAGAGGCTGGCCGCGTAACACCTACCGGCCAGCGGTGGCGCAGAGTGATGACATCCTCTGGTTAATGAGCGGAGTTAACGTCCCCCAGCGTTAGAGTCGGACGTCTGACACACACAGCTGTAAATCTGCCCACCACGACTGCTGCCCCACTAACACAGGAAGTATTATCTAATGACTACCACGGACAGGACTAATTTTCTCTCGAGTTGGTGCCCCCGCACCCTATCTTAAACTCGGGAAGATAACCTGGAAAGGAACTTCCAGGGAGTGCTCTCTCTCGGTACCTGGAATGGCGCGGAGCTTAGGAGACGAACTCAGGAGGAGCTCTGGGCCTCTGCCGTGACGGAAGTATAAAGGGAGTAGGGTCTGAGACTGAGGTCGGAAACATTAAGCAGGGCGCTGGACAAATCCCAGACGTCTGCTGGTTCCAGCCCCAGCTCCGCCACATTCCTGGGGCACGGCGGGGCCGCGGAGGAGCCCTCTCTCCGGGCTGACCCCTCCGCTCTGATTTGTTAAGTGCCGGAGTCAAAGGGGACGACTTTGTAGATGGTGTGCTCTGCGTACCTGCTGCACCACAGTACAGGCAGTAAATGTCATTCCCTGACACTCTGGACAGTCTCAGGCTGACCATAGCACACGCACGTGCACACGTGCACGCCGCGTGCAGACACACACGCACACACATGGACATGCACGTGCACATGCACGCCGCACGCACACACACACACAAACAGGAAAAGAGAGAGACAAACAAGTTAACAGTTTGACACTAAAAGTGCATCCTCAGATCCTCCTTCCATCAAAGGGCCTGTTTGGAGGTGGGATTGTAAAAGGCAGATGGTTCTGGAGAAAGAGAGGGAGAGAGAGAGAGAGAGAGACAGAGAGATAGTGTGGGGGGTGACCACTTCGTTTGTAGATGGTGCTGTCTAGCATTTGTCTGCAGCTGTAATGCGATTGTGTTTTACAGCTTAGCTCAGATGAGCAGAGGGTAATTGCTGACTAGTCTTCTAACCTTATTAAATCACGGTGGGCTGAGCTGGGGTGGCGGTGGAGATGATGATGCTGCACCTCTCGTCGTTTTAGGAGAAGCAAAGATGCTGACTCTGCCCCGTCCTGTGGGGATTCACCACAGAACTACTCCTGCAAGTATGCAACAGCTCATCACACAGGGAGGCACCATGCCCATTACCAGGGGGTGGGTTTGTCTTGTCTGTCATTTCTACAGCTTACAGCACATTAAAAAACAATCACTCAGTATACCGTTACTGGCGGAGGGTTAAAATGACATATTCCAAAAGCACATTGTATTCATTTTCATTATAGATATAGATTTTTTAAGCCCTTTAAAACCAAACATTATTATTACTATTGATAGTGTATCCAATGACCGTCATTACTGTCACGATTATGATGCTCGTCCATAAAACAGTCATACATACACACTGTGGACTGTTTGATAGCTCATGGCCATTTCTCAGAGCCTGGCATCCACAATATGGCGGAGAAAGCTCCAATGGGGGTTTGGGTGCTTAATTAGATCCCATGGAGCTGAATCAAATTAGCATAAATGAGAGGACAGAGCCAAAGCAGACTCTTCCAAGCCCCTGTCTGTTGTCGACGCCGCATGGCTCCTGATGGCTATCTCCACTGATCGCTGAGTGTGTGTTTGAAGGTCCATGCAGCCCCTCTCTGTCTCCTGCCGTCCAAGGAGGAAGGACTGACAGAGGGAGGGAGGGTTTTCGCCTCCCACTCCTCCCCCGACGCTTACTGCTTAACCTTGACAAGTCAATATGATACAGGCGCAAATTTGCTTATCGGCCCCTGACTTTACCACTGCTCCCCCTGCTGCGGGGCCACGGGGGCCTGCTCCATTAGCATAGCTCACCAACACACCCCTCTCTCCCAGGGCCCGACCTACTCCATTAGCATAGCTCACCAACACACCCCTCTCTACGAGGGCCCGGCCTGCTCCATTAGCATAGCTCACCAACACACCCCTCTCTCCCAGGGCCTGGCCTGCTCCATTAGCATAGCTCACCAACACACCCCTCTCTCCCAGGGCCTGGCCTGCTCCATTAGCATAGCTCACCAACACACCCCTCTCTACGAGGGCCCGGCCTGCTCTATTAGCATAGCTCACCAACACACCCCTCTCTACGAGGGCCCGGCCTGCTCCATTAGCATAGCTCACCAACACACCCCTCTCTACGAGGGCCCGGCCTGCTCCATTAGCATAGCTCACCAACACACCCCTCTCTCCCAGGGCCCGACCTACTCCATTAGCATAGCTCACCAACACACCCCTCTCTACGAGGGCCCGGCCTGCTCCATTAGCATAGCTCACCAACACACCCCTCTCTACGAGGGCCCGGCCTGCTCCATTAGCATAGCTCACCAACACACCCCTCTCTACGAGGGCCTGGCCTGCTCCATTAGCATAGCTCACCAACACACCCCTCTCTCCCAGGGCCTGGCCTGCTCCATTAGCATAGCTCACCAACACACCCCTCTCTACGAGGGCCCGGCCTGCTCTATTAGCATAGCTCACCAACACACCCCTCTCTACGAGGGCCCGGCCTGCTCCATTAGCATAGCTCACCAACACACCCCTCTCTACGAGGGCCCGGCCTGCTCCATTAGCATAGCTCACCAACACACCCCTCTCTACGAGGGCCCGGCCTGCTCCATTAGCATAGCTCACCAACACACCCCTCTCTCCCAGGGCCTGGCCTGCTCCATTAGCATAGCTCACCAACACACCCCTCTCTCCCAGGGCCCGGCCCGCTGTCTCCCCACGCTCGCACACCAGTCTCTCTACCCATGGACACGTCACAACGCCACGTTCGGTTTTCACATCCGAATGTCAGTGATCACTTCGTCTCCTGTCTTTGAAGTAAAATACTCAAGATAGATCTGAAAGGCACAAGAACAAAACTGGGCAAAATCCCAATGGGTGTTTGTTTGTATACCAGCTAACCAGAGATCAACACCACCATGGAAGCAGCATGATGACCAGGTTTTGCCGCGGATTCGGTTCGCATACCTGCGTATGTCAGGCCAGTGAACTGACATCATCTGAGCGTGCACCAATCAGCCCTCAGCATCTGGCGGGCCCCGGCGTACCTGGCGTGGCGGTCAGGGCCCAGGGTCCCCGGCTGACGGGTGGCTCCAGCCGCCCCACGCCTATCAGTCACCACACCCCCGGGGCCCCGCCTCCCGCCACATAAGGTGGCGTAATTGATACCCATCAGCCCCGGTTGTAATCTCCTCGGCGGGAGGCGGCGGTGGGCGGCGGCGCCCGTGTTTGGTTAGGAAGGTGGCGAGGGTCGGGACTCCTCCCTGGCTGTCTCTACGCCGTCACTCCGCTTGAAGGTGAGATGATTTAGGGGCCTGGGAGAAAGTTAATTTCTCTTGATCATTGTGCGCAACCTGGAGCCTTAATGGCGAGCGTAATTAATTCTGCTGATGTTAATCACCAGGGCTGGTCCCCACAATTATCAGCCGCGCGCAGATGGGGAGTGGCGCCGACATGAAAAATTAGGAAAATGAATCCGTAATGGGGTAGCAGATCTAATCTGCGTCAGAGAAAACAAAGTTAGGAAGAGCGGAGGAGCCCCAGGATTCCAGGTGAACGCTGGCAGAAACCTGGAGGACGAGCAGGAGAAAACGCTGCCGCCGCGTCCGGAGTGTTTGGTAATTACCGGGCCACCACATCGTTTTATTGTTAATTCATCACTGTAGTCGAGGAGAGGTTAAACATCTCCTTCCTGGGCTCATGAACTGCTGCTGGAGTCACTGTAAGGTTAATCAGGTTCCACTCTCCACTGTGTGGGCTTAGCAATCAACTCCCATACACCTCCATTTACACAATCAACTCCCATACACCTCTATCTATACTATCAACTCCTATACACCTCCACTTACACAATCAACTCCCATACACCTCTATCTATACTATCAACTCCTATACACCTCCACTTACACAATCAACTCCCATACACCTCTATCTATACTATCAACTCCTATACACCTCCATCTACACAATCAACTCCTATACACCTTTATCTACACAATCAACTCCCATACATCTCTATCTATACTACCAACTCCTATACACCTCCATCTACACAATCAACTCCTATACACCTTTATCTACACTATCAAGTCCCATACATCTCTATCTATACTATCAACTCCCATACACCTCCATCTACACAATCAACTCCCATACATCTCTATCTACACTATCAACTCCCATACACCTCCATCTACACAATCAACTCCCATACACCTCTATCTACACCATCAACTCCCATACATCTCTATCTATACTATCAACTCCTATACACCTCTATCTACACAATCAACTCCCATACACCTCCATCTACACAATCAACTCCCATACATCTCTATCTATACTATCAACTCCCATACACCTCTATCTACACAATCAACTCCCATACACCTCTATCTACACAATCAACTCCCTTACTGTACACTTCTATCTACTGAGGAGGGGAGAGGAGCTAGTGATAGATGAGAGAGTGAGAGTGTACATGCACACATGATCTCAAACACACACACACACACACACACACACACACACACACTGTACATGCACACATGCTCACATACAGGCCACATACACACACACACACACACACACACACACACACACACACACGCACACAAATACACACACACACACACACACTCGATTGGTTCAATCATGGTCTTACTGATGGCAGAATTACTAAAGCATTAGTGGTCAGAGGACAGATATCCCCAGAGGACGTTTCCTCTGCCGACGTCAAACAAAATTAAGCAAAATACAGCAGATTAATTGAAATTGCGGAAGAGCCATTTTTCAAGCTCTTGCTTAACTCTGGCAGTTGGGCATGCTGTCATTGCTATTTGGTCTGCTTAATTAGTTTTCTACCTAGTTTGTCTTTAATAAGGCATGGCGTAGATTCTAAGGAAATTCAGGAGGTAAGAATAAATCATTATTCATAATCATTGTTGTAAGAAGTGAGAAAAGCCAACAATAGACTGCTGTGTGCAAGCGTGATTTATCTTAAGTAGGTTATTAATGTGTTTTATAACCTACTTTATTACCTTCCTGTCACTCATACAGATACTGTACACAGAGGCTTCATTGGCAAGGAACGAACAACTACTGTTTAGGACAATGAAATTCCTATTCAAGACACAAAAAAGCGAACTGTGTCCGTTAACAGTGTTTCCTGTTCCGAAGCAGATCACACTTCCTGACCAACCCCCCCCCCCCCCCCCCCCCCCTGGCTGTCAGGGTACTTTGTAGCAATAACTGTGCCAATCGATACACTCACATCGACCATATTACACTTAATTCAAGTTTTTCCAATATAAATCAAAGGTCAAAAGCTCATTTTCCTATAATTACTCACCAGGGGCAAAAGCAATTCTTGAGGTGGACGTCAACAAACAATAATAGATGGGCCAGCTGGCCGGGTTCATTGTTCTCTGGTAAGCAGTGTCACAGCAGCCGTGACCAGATGTTTACACAGGGCACCTCCACATGGCAGCACAGCGGGAGGGAGGACATCCAATCACAGGGCTCGACCGCGCAGGGCCCTGGAACCAAGGGTAGGACGCCGGTCTACAGCAGTGCTGCACAGCTCCATCAATACGACTTCATCATCACGGTCCACCTGATAATCACATTACTGATGCCTATCTGGTTAATTTCTTCCTTGCCCTTGAAGGTTAATTTTCCCTGAAACAACGTTTCCCCTCGCCACATCCTACCCCATTCTAAACCAATACATCTCCAACTGCACCCCCCCCCCCCACCTCCCGGAAGCAATGAGATAGAGATTAGCACATTCATAATTTCAGGAGATTATATGCTAATGCGGTGGCCTGTTTGCTAGAGAAAATTGCCCGGGTGGTTATTAGTGTGACACCGGAGCAACCTCCTCGCTGGCTTGCTGTTCCCGTGCACTATTAGCATTTTTATTACAGTCAGACAGAGGAAGAGAGGCGGAATAACAGCACACGCCGACCCAACAACACCTCCAACTTGGGAGATTTAATTCAATATATTCAAATGTAGAGATTCATAGATCAATTACGCTTGCATCCTACAAGCACATAACGCAGTTGTTTTGCCGATACTCAGATCTTCTCTCCTCCTCCTCCTTGCTCTCCTGCTCCTTCTAAATTGGAAATCGGACTGGCCTTTGTAGGAGACGCTGAGGAGGAATCAATAGGTGCATTAATTACTGCAATTCATTACCCAAATATACATGGGACTCAACCTTTGCTGGATACAAATTTGGGGGACCTAAGTGTTTGGCCCGAGACAAAGGCCTGGCCTGGGGATCCCGACTGCATTAATCTGGGAGATCAAGCTCCGCTGAGTGCCAGGGGTCCTCCAGGGAGCCACCGGCCCGGGATCAATCTGGACACACAGCCGTGAGTTATGGCTGGCGAATACAAAAGGCAGTCATGTGACCTGGCCCTCACCACTCTGCTGCAGCTGCAGAGATCACTCTCTCCTCCTCTTTCTCCTCCTCCTCTCTCTCTCCTGCTCTCTCTCTTTCTTCCTCGCCTCTCTCCTCCTCCTCTCTCTCCTCCTCCTCTCTCTCTCTCCTGCTCTCTCTCTTTCCTCCTCCCCTCTCTCCTCCTCCTCATTCTTTCCTCCTCCTCTCTCTCTCTATCCCTCTCTCTCCCCTCTTCTCTCTCACACATCTCTCTACCTCTATCCGTCTCTCTACCCCCCTCTCTATCTCCCACTCTCTCTCCCCTCCTCTCTCTCTTCCTCTCTCATCCTCTCTCTTTCACTCATGCACACACACACACACACACACATCTCTCTACCTATATCCCTCATTCTCTCTCTCTCTCTCTCTCTCTCTCTCACACACACATCTCTCTACCTCTATCCCTCTCTCTACCTCTCTCTCTCTCTCTCTCTCTCTCTACCACCCCTCTCTCTCCTCTCTCTCTCTCTCCTCCTCCTCCTCCTCTCTCTCTCTCTCTCTCTCACGCACTCTCCTCCTCAGTTTCTGGCACACAATGGGCGTCCTGCTAGCCCATAATGCACTGGGGCAGGCAGGCTCCTGATCCCCAGCTCTCTGTGCTCTGGGCCCGTGGAGACCCCAGTGCAAGGCAGCGGTAGAGGACGATGCTAAAGGACATCCCTCTCCCTGGCTGTCATCTCAACCCGCTGCGCCTGTTTGTGAATTATATCTCCAACGGAGGCTATAATAAAACATGATAATGATGGATCACACCATACACTACCGTTGAGTGGATTGCTAGGTCGGACATGTGAGAGTGTGTGTGTGAGCTGCTTTGGCTGCGTGATGCAACTGAACACCCGGGAGTACTGTACACACACACACAAACACACACACAGTAAAAAAAAAAACATACACACACACACACACACACCTGTACATGCTCTGATATCCTGCAGTGCTACAG